>NC_136059.1:1452934534-1453088082 GCF_964261635.1 Lissotriton helveticus | reverse complement strand
TCGTGATTGACGTTGGTAATGTTATATTCCGCTTCATTCTATGCTGTTTCTGCTGACATGGTTGTTGCATGCTGCCCTCATTGAGGGGTAAAAGTCCTTTGATGTAATCTTTGCAGTCAAGGCTGTTTGCTCAGCTGGCACATGCGGTGCCCTCCCTCCAGATCCTGGGTGGGCTCAAACATAACACTCTATGCTCCACAAGCAAATATCGCCTGTGGTCAAAGGAACACATTTTGGTTGCTCTCAACTTAATTGTTGAAGCATCAGTCATCGCACAGATTGGCTACTGCAACTGTTTCTACGCTGTAACAACTTGCAGCCTCCTCCAGGTGGCGTAACACGTAAGGGCAAGAATTATCTATAGACGTTAAGTACATGATTTGTCTCTTTCGCACTCAGGGCAGTTTGTAGAAGACATTTATTTAGGATCTGTGCGAACAAAAGCGTACCCCAAAATTGATATTCTTCTACATTTAAACCACACACGTACCCCTGTTTATTAGTTTTAGGGGCACATGCATCAAACTCCACATTTGCGATTAACGAATAGAGATTTTTAGGGAATTTCTATTTTGTAATCGCAAATGCTCATTCGTGTACGAATCGCAATAAAATGAGCAGTTCCTTAACAGTAGCTAATAGTGATTTGGAAATTGCAAATCGCTATTAGCTAATGTAAGTCCATTCATTCGTAAGGGCCTTCAGGTCCATAGGAATGAGTGGTAATGCATTCGCAAATTGCGAAGCACCCCCCTCCAAAAGGTAAATGTGCACATGTGAAGCACACACATGCCCTAAGGACAACTGTGCGCTACATGTTACTTTGAAAAATGCATTTTTTAAAGCATGCACAAACTACCATCATCTTAAATTTGATGGTAATTTAGTGTTTCCTAAATGCACAGTTTGCCTTTAGGAAAGGCTACATGCATTGGCAAATAGGGATTCACAAATTGCGATTCCCTAAATGCATTCGCAATTCAGGTAATTGCAAAAAATTGCGATTACCTAAATTGCGAATGAATAAAGGAACATGCATCTTAAAAGGCCTTTTTCCATTCGCAAACGGGCCAATTCTGCAAATCAGCCTGTTTCAGAATGGAAAAAAGCTTGATGAATGTGCTCCTATGTTTCATGCTTAATTTGTCCAGCTATTTTCACATATTTCCCATACTTAGCCCAGTTATTATATTAATCATTTTCTGAGAGAGGCACATTCTGAAAGGACAATGTTGAATTCCAACAAGTAATGAGTCAAAAACTATCAATCATTGTTATTAACCCCTTAACTGATGGGGGGGGGGGTCCCTCCTCCCCCAGTGCTGAGAATCTAGGACCCTGGTGTAACTTTCCCCGATTCATGCCCTGATATAGGTACACTTTACCCTATCCTTATATAGGCATAGAAATCATTACCATATTTGGCCTGAGCCTTCCAGCCCAAATACGGCATGGCTACTTCCACAAAGTTCCGAGAATTCACTACAATTTCTTGGAAAAACCCGCCTTTAGCAGCTAGGATCTTCCCCCTGCTTGAATATTAAGTTATCCAAGAAATCCTGGAGTTTTCTGTGAATTGAACCTTTGAGTGACGTTATTAAGTCTAATCATGTCAAACTCGGCACCTTCATGGTATAAATATGCCTACATTTGCCCAAACTAACACACAGTGGTTCTTGGAGCAGATCGACAAAGTACTTGCCCGACGCCCTGCAGCAGCAAGTGCCGAAGGAAGCCGCCCCTCCAGCAGATGCACTGAGAAACGCTGTTTCTTCTCTTGCCGAGAAATCCAGCTCCAGTGTTTCCAGCTTACCCTTGCGGGTATCTGGGAGATCGAGTCCTGAGAGAGAGATACAAGACCTCCTTCATTCTAAACCAAGGTACGGAGCTGATTAGGCCCTTAGAGAATTCTTGATTAGACTCTTGGCAGATTCTAGGCAAAGAATACTAAACTTAAAATTACTCCTAAACTTATTTCTTCCCTTGTGCTAGGCTTAGGTCAGGTACATCGGGGTAGGCATATTTTAGAAGCACCACTTGAGTACTTTTAGCCATCTCTTTTATCATTGTATGTATTTTATGCATTTTATCTATTTAAAGCAACTTATGGCTTAGAAACCATATCATGCTTTTACAGTACTACTTTATAATACTGTTTGTATTATATGCCTTGTACTTTATAACCAGCATTACATTTGTAGCAGTACATTTCTTATGCTTGAGATAGAAGACTGTTCAATAAATACCTTTTATTGAAAACGCCCGTCTCTCTAATTTCTCAGCAACTCTGGTGAAACTAAGTATACAAGATTGACTGGGGTAAAACATTTTCTATTGTTTCCACGACTCTGAAGATGGATTTCTTATTCTTGGGAAACAAAGTTGTCATGTTATATGGTTGTCAGAAACTAATCCCTTCTTGTACTTTCGAGAAAGTTTCTAGTGACCTCTGAGCTAGCTGGCACACACATAATTAAGTCTAATATATTCGGCAGAGACCTAGTTGACCTTAGTCCTACGTCTAAGCTGCAGTATATATTATTCCAATGCGCAGAGCCTTTTGGGAATATAGGAACTACACTGCATGGTGCCCAACGTTTGGTAAGGCGATAATTTAACGCTAGATACTAGAGTAACTCAGTCGTGCTTTTCACACAGACCCCTTTCTCCCGTAAAAACTCCAAAAGACGTCTGGAGTGGGTGAAAGGATAATATCCGCCAAAACTGAGTAGGACGAAAAATCTTATGTATTAGTTTTTGGTTTGTTCAACGTTGAAGGATACAGTGTTCCAAAATATTGTGCACCTAATCTTTGTTTCCTTGAAACTTATTCTGCAAACACTCAGTCGACATAATGGTGACTAGTGACGAAGAATTAACTACGGCAGCCCAAGCGGCTTTAGATGACGCCGCTGTCCTAGAGAATGATTCAGATGCTATACTGCTCTCGGTAAATGTAAGGAAAAGTATAACTTACAAACTGATAAATAATGGAGTATCAGCAAGAGGAGGCAGAGTAATCTTTCTCATAGAGGCACATGAATATCGGTAGATTCAGGTTCGAGGCATGTGGGCTGCTAAATTCATATCTTTTGCATTAGATCGCCGCCTAGTGTTGGGTCCGGATGATCGCACATTGTTGTCCTGGAAGAGTCTTCGAAGTATCCTGAGATAGGTGGCTCCTCCCCTGGACTACAGTGCGCATGGGCATCGGCTCCATCCCTAGATTGTTTTTTTCCGCCATTGGGTTCGGCTGCGGTCTCGACGTCTCTCTGTCGGAACCGAGAAACATAGCTTTTTTACGGCCAAAAGGCCTTACTTTCATTACGTCGGTATTGTTTGCGTACGGTCTCGAGTTCTTCCGTCTCTTTGAGTCGGATTCTACGGAGTTGTATAACTCTTCGGACATCGAGGCCTTCTCATCGCAACGCGACCGCAACTTTTCAGCATGGAGCGGAGCCCGTTTAAATACTGTCCCGTCTGTGGGTCCAAATACCCACATATCGACGTGCACCCGGTCTGTAACAAATGCCTCTCGCCAGACCATAATGAGGACAACTGCATGGCCTGCTCCAGATTCAGGTCAAAGAAGACGCTCAAGCATCGGCGCGCGGTGCGCCTTGAGGCCAGACAAGCGGCCCCGGATCCAGAGAACATCTTCGGCGACCAGGAAGAAGAGGGCCTAAGCCATCATCTTCAAATCTCACCGCCCGCGACGGAGATCGAGGCGGATCCGGAAGACGACGACGGAGTCGTGGGTCAAGGCCTTGAATACGTCGACGAGGTAGGGGACGTCGAAGAAGTTTATGGGGCCGCGGAAGATAGCTCAGGGGATGAGCTATGCCCCGGAGGTTACGCGGATCAGGCTCGGGTCACGGGATCGCCACTCGGCCTTACCCAAGACCCCGTACCGCAAGCCACGGCCCCGCCTTCAGGCCCGGCCACGGACATACTTGCTACGCAGCCCGTATCGAAACCGAAACTGAAACCAACGGTATCGACTACACCTAAAATGGCCGACCCGAAAACGAAACCGAAACTAACGGATTTGAGCGTACCTAAGATGGCGGTCGTTCCAGCTAAAACATCAAAACCTGCTACCTCATCGACTCCGTCGGCCTCCGGACCACAGAAGTCGAAGAAAACTGTCGATTCGACAGTGCCGAAGTCGTCAGCGGAGGAGGCGTCCTCTAAGAAGGTCGTCCGGCACGGGTCGACCGGTACGACGCCGTCAAAGTCCGCCAAAGCCAGCGACAAGTCTCCGGTACCGACTGGGACGTCGTTAGTCGGACGCGTGGTTGAGACGGAGCCTGCAAAATCACACGGATCGAAGGGCGGAAGCTCAACACATCGGTCCAAGGACTCTGTGTCTACGGCTGCAGCATCGACGTCTAAGACTCCGAAGGGCCCACAAGACGTCGGATCCGAAGGCAAGGTGAAGGCCTCCTCGTCGGCGCCAAATGCCGCTGTGAGTGACGCGCCCCTCATCGCCTCTTCACTCCAGAGAATTCGGGATAAGGCCTCTGCAACGTCGGCTCCGGCGCCGTCGCACCAGAAGCCGATGGACATGCCGGCAAAGCCTGCTGGTAAACTTCTCTTCCTTCTGCCGCCAAAGGAGGCACCAAAGGCCTTTGCGCCAAAGACGGCGCCAAAGACATCGGAATCGTCCACGTCTGCAGCACTTTCGGGTCGACAACTCGACTCAGGAGAAGATTCTGAGCGTTTTATCGACGCAGACACGGGCAAATTGACCCTTTACAAGAGGAAGATCACTTCCCAACCAGTGGACTCCTATGTTATCCCACTGAAGAAGAAAAGGCTTGCACAGGACGCTCCAGCCCTGATTGAACCTATCCAGCCTCCTCCTAGAAGGAGCCCCACGCCTTCCCCCGAACACTCTGAGGGAGAGGAATATGGAGAAGATGACCAGTACACTTTCCCCATCAATGAACCCGATGCACAGCAAGATTCCTATGACGACATAGGTGACCAAGGCACCCAAAATGTGGGGCAGGACCCACAGCCTTTCAGTGCACGTGCATCCCCAACAGAAGACTCTGCAGGTTTTCTTGCACTCATTGAACGGGCAGCTGCTAATCATGATGTGGACATGCATGCTGACCCAGTAGAGGAAGACTTTCTATTTGACACTTTTTCAGTCTCTGAAAGGACAGTAAAGACACTGCCTATGCTCAAAGGTGTCCTTAAACATGCTGCGGACATCTTTAAAGAGCCTACCAGGGCGAGGGTGGTCAATCCACGCATCGAGAAGAAATACAGACCAGCACCTGCGGACCCTGCATACATTCGTGGACAGTTGCCACTAGACTCTCTTGTGGTCGCGAATGCCCGCAAAAGGGCAAACTCCCAGACGACGGGTGAAGCTCCTCCCCCGGACAAGGAGTCTAAAGTGCTGGAGGCAGGGGGCAAAAGGGTAGCTGCGCAGGCTGCCAATTTCTGGCGTATTGCGAATACACAGGCGCTATTGGCACGTTATGATAGGGCGCATTACGACACCCTAGAGCAAGTTTTACAACACCTGCCTCCGCAGCTTCAAGAGGGTACCAAACTGCTTATAGAGGAGGGAAAACTAATCTCCAACGCAGCCATAAAGTGTGCACTTGATGCCGCAGACACAGCAGCTAGGGCTATTAACACTAGCGTCATGCTGAGACGACAAGCGTGGCTCCGCATATCAGGGTTTAAACCAGACATTCAAACAACCATACTCAATCAGCCCGTCAATCCTGATAGACTGTTTGGTCCTTATGTTGACACCACCCTCGAAAAGATTAAGAAAGACAACGAAACAGCTAAGTCTATGGGGGCCCTACAATCACAACAGTTCCGGGGCAACACTTTTCGTCGCTCAGGTGCACGTGGAGTCACCAGAGGACAGATGGGTCAACAATCACAGTTCTCTAGAGGTGGAGCACAGTCCTCGTACCCCAAGCAGAATAAAGGGGGTTATCGAGGAAACAGCACCAGAGGACGTGGCAGAGGAAACAACAATTCCCGTTCCTCTGCCCCAAACAAACAGTGACTCTCTGTCACTGCCCCCCGACCATTTAACACCTGTCGGGGGGAGACTCCAGCAGTTCCTGCCAGTCTGGACAAACATCACCACAGACAGGTGGGTACGACAACTTGTCCAGTACGGTTATTGTCTAGAGTTAAAGTCCACTCCACCCAACATTCCACCAAGGCAACGGCCTATGTCCGCAGAGCACTTGCACTTATTGCAGCAAGAAGTAGTGGTGATGCTGCAAAAAGGCGCAATCGAGCTCGTGCCAGTGGAGGAGGAAGGCACAGGGGTATATTCCCTGTACTTCCTTATTCCAAAGAAGGACGGATCTCTCAGACCCATTCTGGATCTGCGTCCCCTCAACCTGTATATACTGTCAGAACATTTCCATATGCTTACACTGCAACAGATTCTTCCCTTGTTGAACCAAGGGGACTTCTTGGCAACCTTAGACCTCAAGGATGCTTATTTCCACATACCACTACACCCGTCCCACAGAAAAAACCTCAGGTTCACTATCCAAGGCAAGCATTATCAGTTCAAAGTCCTGCCCTTCGGAGTGACCACAGCCCCAAGAGTGTTTACCAAGTGTCTGGCGACGGTGGCGGCGCACCTCAGGAGGCAGAACATCCATGTCTACCCCTACCTAGACGACTGGCTCGTTCAAGCCAAGTCGGAACAACAGTGCGCCGCGGACATGTCGACTACCATTCACCTCCTTCACAATCTGGGCTTCTCGTTGAACTACCCAAAGTCGCATCTTCAGCCGGCACATGTCTGGCAGTTTCTGGGTGCGACGATCAATACCCTGACGGCCATGGCTCAGCCAAACCAAGTCAGAATAGACAGCATGCAGTCTCTAATCCGAAAGTTCAGACCACAACACTCGCTTCCAGCGAGAGTGTTCATGCAGTTGATTGGCATGATGGCCTCCTGCATCTTCATAGTCCCTCACGCACGTTTACATATGCGTCCGCTCCAGGAGTGCTTAGCAAATCAGTGGACACAGGCTCAGGGACAATTGACAGACCTAGTGTTGGTTACCAGTCGGGTGTACAACTCTCTGCATTGGTGGAATCCACACAACCTTTGCAAGGGCCGACTGTTCCAGGAGCCAGTGCCACAAATTATCCTGACAACGGACGCATCTCTCCAGGGATGGGGAGCTCATCTGCTCACTTACACAGTGCAGGGACTATGGACGACGCAGCAACAGAAGATGCACATCAACTATCTGGAACTGATGGCAATCTTCATGGCGCTCAAGTCCTTCAATGTACATCTGTGCAACAAGGTAGTGTTAGTCCGGACGGACAACATGACCGCGATGTACTACATTCAAAAGCAGGGGGGCACCCACTCGCCACAGCTGTCTCATCTGGCTCAGAGCATGTGGAAGTGGGCCATTCAGAGGAACATTTTCCTCATGGCAGAACACCTCCCGGGCAAGGACAATCAGATGGCGGATCTGCTCAGCAGATACAGCCATCAAATGCACGAGTGGGAGTTACACCCATCAGTACTCCGCCCGTACTTCCAGCAGTGGGGTCATCCGGAGATAGACCTGTTTGCCACAAACGAAAACGCAAAATGCCAACACTTTGCCGCCAGGTTCCCTCACCCACAGTCGCAGGGGAATGCGATATGGATGAACTGGTCAGGCAGATTTGCGTACGCTTTTCCACCAGCCCCTCTGATACCGCTGGTGACAAGAAAACTACGGCAGCACTCGATGACACTCATCCTAGTTGCTCCAACGTGGGCACGCCAAGCATGGTACACCGCGTTTCTAGAACTCTCGGTGGTGCCGCATCAAAGGCTGCGCCTCACGCCCAGGCTTTTGACGCAGAACCATGGAGACATTCAGCATCCAGATCCGCAACAGCTCAACCTGGCGATCTGGCTCCTGAAGTCCTAGAGTTTGGCTACCTTCACCTACCTCCAGAATGCATGGACATCATCAAGGAGGCAAGAAAGCCGACTACCAGAGCATGCTATGCTGCAAAATGGAAGCGTTTTGTCATTTACTGTACGGCCAATAACATCAACCCGCTAGATGCATCTATCCCTAACATCATTTGCTATCTGTTACATCTTTACAAGTGCAATCTAGCGTACACTTCCATTCGGATACATCTATCCGCCATAGCAGCTTATCTTCAGAACAGGCAGCATCTCTCTGTCTTCAGAGTGCCTGCCATTAAGGCCTTCCTTGAAGGTCTGAAACGAGTCATTCCCCCAAGAACACCGCCAGCTCCGGTGTGGAACCTCAATGTGGTCCTCACCAGGCTGATGGGACCACCTTTTGAGCCACTACACTCGTGTGAACTCCAGTTCCTAACGTGGAAAGTAGCTTTCCTTATTGCTATTACGTCACTGAGGCGTGTCAGTGAGCTGCAAACGCTCACAATCCAAGAGCCATTCATTCAGATTCATCCAAATAGGGTGGTACTACGTACTAACCCCAAATTCCTTCCGAAGGTGGTGTCACAGTTTCATCTCAACCAAACTATTGACTTGCCTGCATTCTTCCAAAACCCACAAACGGTGGCGGAAAGAATGCTTCATACTTTAGATGTTAGGAGGGCGTTGATGTACTATATTGACAGGACACAACACTTTAGGAAAACAAAACAACTTTTTGTTGCCTTCTCGCCACAGCACAAGGGCAACCCTATTTCCAAAGCAGGAATAGCCAGATGGATTGTTAAGTGCATCCAGATCTGCTATCAAAAGGCTAAACGCACCTTAACAATACCCCCAAGGGCGCACTCCACACGCAAGTTGGGGGCATCCATGGCTTTCCTGGGGAACATTCCTTTAGAGGACATTTGTAGAGCAGCCACGTGGGTTACACCACATTCCTTTACAAAACACTACTGTGTTGATGTGCATTCCAAACAGCAGGCAGCTGTTGGGCAGGCTGTTCTAAAAACACTTTTTCAGGTTTCTGCAGCTGGCACGGGCAACCGCCGCTAATGGAGGGACTGCTATATATTCTATGCAAAAGATATGAATTTAGCAGCCCACATGCCTCGAACTGAATATGCTACTTACCAGTATGCATCTGTTCTTGGCATGTAGGGCTGCTAACATTCATATCGCCCACCCTCCTCCCCGGTGCCTGTCGCAGCTGCAGACATACTCTTGCATTCAATCATTAGCATGGACATCCTTTACACTTTACACTCCATCTCTGCCACAATGGCTAAAAACAATCTAGGGATGGAGCCAATGCCCATGCGCACTGTAGTCCAGGGGAGGAGCCACCTATCTCAGGATACTTCGAAGACTCTTCCAGGACAACAATGTGCGATCATCCGGACCCAACACTAGGCGGCGATCTAATGCAAAAGATATGAATGTTAGCAGCCCTACATGCCAAGAACAGATGCATACTGGTAAGTAGCATATTCATTTCCAGCAGCAAATGCAGGAACATGAGAGTTCCACTACTACAAAGCAGAGGAACCTCCAACGGAATACGTTCCTTTCGAGGACATTGAAATTCCATTAACTTACCAAGAGCATCAGCTCTGGTTTAAAGGTGTGCAGTGACGGCTGGTGTTGTGTGTGCCTGTTGAAAGTGTGCACCGATGGCTGGAGGTGTGTGTGTGTGTGTGCCTGGTGAAAGTGTGGTGGTGAAAGTGTGGTGGTGAGTGTGTGGTGGTGAGTGTGTGGTGGTGTGTGTGTGTGTGTGTGGTGTTGTGTGGTGTTGTGTGGGTGGTGGTGTGTGTGTGGTGTTGTGTGGTGTTGTGTGTGTGTGTGGTGTTGTGTGTGTGTGTGCGGTGTGTGTGGTGTTATGTGTGTGGTCTTATGTATGTAGTGTTATGTGTGCGGTGTTGTGTGTGGTGTGTGGTGTGTGTGTGGTGTGTGTGTGTGGTCTTATGTATGTAGTGTTATGTGGTGTGTGTGTGTGTGTGTGTGTGTGTGTGTGTGTGTGTGGTGTGTGTCTGTGTGGTGTGTGATCCTCTGTGAGGCACCGGGGTCTGCCGTCTGGAATGGAAGCTTTGGTCAGATGAAGGAGCATGGAAATGTTGCGCTCCTGTGAAAGAGCTGACAAGTGATTGGGGTCCCACTTAGGAGTCAAAGACTCTGAAAGAAGTGCCCCTGTCTTTAACACCACCACACCAGTGTGCCTCAAGTAACATGTGCCAGGTCTTCTAGGTGCCTAGAAAAACGTACCAGTGAAAGCACTGAACTTCACTGGCACCAAAGCACATCCTGTGCTCATCCTGCACACTCACACACTACCCACCCTACACACTCACACACTGCTCACCCTACACACTCACACTCTGCTGGCCTTGGACACTCACATAATGCTCACCCTGCATACTCACACACTGCTCAACCTGCATGCAAGTAACATGAACATTTATATAACGCATATCGAGACAATATTGAGCCTAAGATCCCCCTGTAGCCTCACGTGAAATGTGTGTCACCGTAGACACAACAAAGAAAACAATTCAGAGAAAAGTCCTTGTATTGGCTTTGTTCTGCACAGGTTGTGTCACTGCTGTAAACACTGGAGGGGGTGGGGCAGGAACACAGAAGATGAATTAAATACTATATCGAATGTGAAGGGAGGAGCTACACCCCCGAAAATACAAGGAATGACAGCAGGAATGTGTCAAACAGCACGAATAAATGGAATATGAGAGGATATAGGCTCAACTCTCCTTAGTTACGCTCTTCTATTGTTGTTATTTTGTCCAAATAAAGGGAGTAACGGAGAGCTGCCAATAAAGCATGCCTGCTAGGAGAGGGCACTTGCATGAGTTATCAGACCCCACACAAACAGAAATATTGATGGGGGACATTCCCTTGTCAGCGAGATAAACACATTAGTCGAGTATTCACCCTGCCAAAGAAACTTCCACCCCACTAGAAGGCGGCCCCTCTCTGCTGGGGTCACCTGCCGGGACCCTGCTGCTCCTCCCACCAACAGCCCGGGATCTCTACCTCTCACTGCTTCCCAGCGCTGCAGGGCGCCGCCATCATGGGTGGGGGACGACTCACACCACACTTTACATGCTACTACCTCTGCGATGGATAAGTAGTGCGCGGCTCTCGTGGCGTTAACTGCTGCGACCAGGTCCCCACGGAGGTCACTGACATCTTGTGGCTGGGAGGAAATAACGGACTACTGTAGGACGAGTTGGGAGTCTAGGAGGACCCACCTGGCAATTAAAGAAGACAATGCTGAGGCACGCGAATGCATACCGCGGCGGAGGAGGACTTGTGACTTCACTTACTGAAAGGGGGCAGATAGCCTGAGAGGCTGCTGAGTGACGTCACCGCGGGGAAAGATGGCTGGTTAACAAGTACGGGTGACAGTGGTTAATGACAGGGAAGAAGGACGGAATCTCACGACCACGGCGGCCATGTCTAAGTGGCTATGAGTCTTTGGGGTATATTATCAAGGGGTTTTATCTCCGCTTTTTTGGCTTTAAAAGCCAAGAAAGCGGAGATAAAATTATCTCCCTATTACCAAGCTGTCGCTAACACCAGTTAGCGACAGCTAATAGGAGATAGCGACCATCATGGGCCCCACTTTGCATGTCAGTGATATTTATCACTAATGATATGCAAAGTGGGCGTGCCAAGATGTTAGCGACTGGAAACAGTCGCTAACATCGCTATCTCCTATTACCAACTTTTGGAGATATTTGCGCTAAGGGCGAATATCTCCAAAAGCTAACACCTGCCCTGAGCAGTTCTTAGCCATGTTATCCAATGGGAGGTGGATAACATGGCTAAGAGCATTTGCTCGATAATGCATGAATATCGCTGACTTTTCAGCGATATTCATGCATTGCGGGCGTTTTTTATCGCATTTGCGATAAACCTTGCTAATAGCAAGGTTTATCTGCGATAAAAATCGCCGATGTGCGGCGATAATTTTTGTCTCTAAACAAGTTAGAGACAAAAATTATCGCTAGTTGTTGATAATATACCCCTTTGTCTTTTTCGCTGGCTGCCTTTTTGAATAAAGTGAAGAGAAAATATATTTCTCTCTTTTTAGCTCATAGATGTATGTTTTGCTTAGTGATATATTGTCACGCAATAAAACATATTTTTTGAAAAACTTTAGTTTGTGAGGAAAGCATTTTCAAAACAAAGGAATGCGAACTACAAAAAAAGAAAAAGCCAGCGAGTGGTGCGTGCGCGCGCGCCACTGAGAGCATATGTTTTGAATTATCGCGGATGGCAAGCCGCGATAATTCAAAACATATGTCCTCTGGTGCGCGTAACAGACACCAATAGGCCATAGGCGGAGCTACGCGACCGCCTATGGCCTATTGCGTGTTCTGTTAAAAAACACCACGCACGCAAAGGCCAATGAAAATGGACCTTGGAAATAACACGCACGAGCTGCGTGGAATTTCCAGGTCCATTTTCAAATCCCCGGGGAAAAAGACTCTCGCTACACGACACTGCATGCCCAGTGTACGGCAGGCCCGAGCCCTAATCATGGCGTCCCAGATAATAGGTGAGCAGTCATATTTGGGGTACATGCACATGTTGTATATGCCTATGAGACTTTCGATTCATGGGTGCAGTGTGACCCTATGGAAGGTGCAACAGGGCACATTCACACATAAAAAGCTGCAAATATACTTGCTCAGTACAGCGCATATCATTACCTAGAAGTTGCCATGAACCCCAAAATGGGTTTGGTGAGTTGCTAATTCACATACTCTGCTGAGTTATCAATGGGACACCTAGGCCGTACTGCCTGGGTATACATTTTTCCCAAATTCTGAAAACCTGGGACTTCAGATGTACTATGTAACTAAAATGATAAAGATTATGTGTACAGACAACTTATGCAGTATGTATTACAGACAGCGCAAAACAGAATATGTCCTGTAGGACCTGCAGCACAGGAGCAGGTTGTTATTCAGGAAATCAGTCCACAGCCCACACACACCATTATGGGCAAGGTGCCCTTGAAGCAGAATTGCTTTTTGGATTGCTCACAAGACCAACCACTTGGGAGTGGTCTTTCCTACTAAAACAGTTGAAGATAAGCATATCATGTTAACTATGTATCTTCCCTTGAGATGGTGCCACCATAGAGGAGTGTGATACCTGGGGAAATATATTTGTATGTATTTATACTACTATTTATTGTACACCCTCATTAGTGGTTCTTCCAGATGTATTAAGACAAGTACAACATGAGCTCTGAGCTCCATTAGCTCTGGATCTAGGTGTGGAATTAGAGGGTAATTTAAAAAAAAGGTTTCCTCAATCATCCTGAGGAGCATCAGTGGAGAAGCCAGAACTCTGGCCAGGCATAGGCAGGCAGCTGTTCCCATCCAACAACGTTGACATTTTGTTACCAAAAGTAATTTCTGAAACATATATACCTGTGGGTCATGATACTTTGGGTTCATTAAACCACATCTCAAAGCCAAAAGCAATACTGAAAGTTCCAATCAGGAAAAAAGTTATATCTGAATGTAAAAAGAAGCAAAGGGTGAAACAAAAAAGATCAGACTGGATGTCTGTCAGCCCAAGAATTCAGTAAAGGTGGTTACTATTTGAGGGACTGTAATAAAATGAACAAGCATTTGCAATGCAATAGGTCTCGCATTACTAAAAGTTTGATCTATTGCTGTTGCAAAAAATAATGCAACGCCAGAAGCTCAAACTTTCAGCAATGCGAGGCCTATTCAGGTGCCGCGATTATACCAAAAGTAAAGAAATGGAGAAAAAAATCAATTTCTTTACCTTTGGTATATTCGCGGCACTTGCGCTTTACTTTTAATGTTATAATTAAAGCTTGGGTGCCGCGATTATACCAAAAGTAAGAAATAGATGTTTTTTCTATTTCTTTTCCTTTGGTACAATTGCGGCACCCACGCTTTACTTACAACATTAAAAGTAAAGTGCGGGTGCCGCGATTATACCAAAAGTAAAGAAAAAGAAAAAAAAATCTATTTCTTTACCTTTGGTATAATCGCGGCACCCGCGTGTTAGACCTGGCACCATTGGCGTGTGTCTCCCTTCCATTTTCCCTGTTGTCTCCTCTGTTTTGCTGGTATTAGATGCTCTGGCGCACTGTGCCACTGCCATTTAGTGCCACAGCGCAATTGCTCCCTGTGTAAATATGACTGTGAATTGGTATATCCCTGATTGGCTTATTTGGTTTACCTGTTAGTCCCTGGTAGTGTGGCCAGTGTGTGCCCAGGGCTGGTAACCCAAATGCTGCTGGTGGGCCTGCAGCGCTGGTTTGCACCACCCACAGAAGCAGCTTGTAAAGTGTTCCTCAGACCTGCCACTGCAGTGTTTGCGTGCAGTCCAGAACTGCCATCTTGACTATGAAGTGCCCACACTTCCCAGCCCCTGAACCTTCCCTTAGCATCATGTCAGTCACCCCTATGGTAGGTGGTTTGTGTGTGTAAGGTAGGACATGGCTTGATACGTTTAGCATGTCCTGGTAGTGAATCACCCTCCGTTTTGTTTTTCAGTGCTGCAAGGCTACCTTTTCTCCATAGGCCAGACCGGGCAGACTGGCTATTACATCTTATAGTTCTATCTGACTCAGGGAACATGGTAGAAATTCGAGTTTTGTATGCCTGAACACAGAATGATAAAATACATGTTTAGTGAAGTTGGTTTTAACATTCTGTGTTTGAAAATAGCACTTTTAGAAAGTAGGTATTTTCTTGCCTAAGCCTTCCAGTGTGCTCTGCTGTTATGTGTATTGGCTGTCTGGGTTTAGAGGGGCAAGGCAGGCTGAGTCAGACCTGGGTTGAATAGAGAGATCTGCATTGAGTACTGGGGAGGGGTAGCTCCTTGACCTGAATAGGGCTGTGCCTGGCAAGGTGAATGCTGGCTCCACCTCCTACTGTGCATCTGATGGCAGACCCCCTCTTTCTGAAAGGAAGAATGCAGCCTGGTAAACAAAGTGCTCCAGGTCTGAGCAGAACTGGTTCTGGCTGGGTTCAGTGACTAGAGACTGTTGAGAACAAAGACTTTGGGGGTATAAATATCTGTGCTCAAACCCCTGATTTTTGTATTGCTCCTGGATGTCAAGAGGAACCTCTGTCCGTGTTACTGAAGGAATCTGCAGGAGAGGGCTGTCTTTGGGCTTGTGTGCTGTTCTTTGGATTACCCTGCAGTAGTTCCCCTTGGACTTGGAAGAAGAAGGAAAAGGACTTTTGAGAGACTTTTCTTTTGCTAAGCAATCACCCAAGGGCTAGAAGAGAGCTAGCCTCCTGCTGGAGTCACAGCCACATCTGACTCCCCCACCAGCATCCTGATTCCTCCCAGCAAGGATTTCTATCTGCAGGTGAGGCCTCTGTGAGTTCCAGGGCCTCTAGTTCTACTACAGAGAGAAAGTGCTGAAATTGTTGCTAACGCCTGTTTGGGAGTGCCACAGCTGAAGAGCGTAAGAAAAATCATCGCGCTGCTGCCGCCGAGCGCTCACAACCCAAAGATCATCGCACACTTCCGGGCCACAAAGTGCTCGCTATCCCTAGAGATCATCGCATCACACGTTTGGGGGCTTTTCGAAGGCTTGCTAACCCCGGATCATCACATTGAGATCATCGCATCACGACATCGCAGAGCGGGCGCCGTGCGTCTGCCATTTTCCTCGCATCGCACCCGGATCATCGCTCCCTCGCGGGGCGCCATTTTCTTTCATCGCAACAAGATCGCACACGCAACAGGATGAGTGAATCATCCTCCCTTGCGACAAGGATTCAACGAATCACTGACCTAGCATGAAGAAGTCAGTTACTTTGTCCCGCAGGCACCCTTAGACTGGCGCATCATCCTCCTTTGCGGCAAGGATTCAACGCATCGCCGGCCTAGCGTGGGGAAAATCATCGCTACCGCCAGTTTGCGACATTTTGCTTGTTTTGCTACAAAATCCAGGTACTTTTTAAGTAAAAGGGTCGCAGAGACCCCTGCTTTGAACTGAACCCCTATTTGGACACTTTGCACTCTTTTTTTTTTAGCTTTCCAAGAGTACCCCCCCCCCCCCCTTTTTCAGTATTGTGGCTTTTTACCATTATTGGTCTTGTGCTAAGTCTGTATATAAAGATACTTATTTTTTTATAACTACCTGTGTGGTGTCCCTTAGTAGTGATACTTTACCACAGGGTTGAGCAGGGGTTATCAAAGGGTGTAGCCCCCTTACTCTGACTTAGGAAGACGGGTCCCGACTTGGACCGTGGCCAGCCACTGCCAACTAGAGACCCCCATTTCTAACACCACGCTTTATTTTTAATGTTATTAGTAAAGCGCGGGTGCCGCGATTATACCAAAAGTAAGAAATAGATGTTTTTTTCTATTTCTTTACCTTTGGTATAATCGCGGAACCCGTGCTTTACTTTTAATGTTATAAGTAAAGCGCGGGTGCGACAATTATACCAAAAGTAAGAAATAGATGTTTTTTTCTATTTCTTTACCTTTGGTTTAGCCCCTTCGCTGCGGGGGTTATTTTCCCGCTGTGCTGGGGGGGAGGTGGGCACGCACAGCGCCCGCATGCTCATGACGAGCTGAGCTCGTCATGAGGCACGGCGCTCCTGTGCTCATGACGAGCTCAGCTCGTCACAGTTGCATTACCTGCCGTGGAACGCTCAGCACAGCAGGGGAATTATCCCCGCATGTGAGCGTTCCACGGCTCATGACAAGCTGAGCTCATCATGAGCACCGGAGCGCCGTGGCACATGACGAGCTCAGCTCGTCATGAGCATGGAAGAGGTTAATCACGGCACCCGTGCTATACTTATAACATTAAAAGGAAAGCGCAGGTGCCGCACTTATACCAAAAGTAAAGGAAAACGAGCCCTGGTTTCGGTTTCAAGTATCGCACCTGTGTCTGGGCACGATAATTGAAACTACGTGATGGCCTATTGGTGTCTGTTACACACACCAAGCGACATCAATAGGCCGTGGGCGGAGCAATGCGTCCGCCTTTGCCCAATAGCGTGCAGTCTTAAATTAAAAGACGCACGCTAAGGCCAATGGGGTAGCTGAAAAGGAAACGCACAAGCGTGTGCGATTCCTAGGTCAGCTCAGATTCCCCGTTTTTCCCTCACTAAATGTCTCGCGCTGCGCAGTGCACCGCTAGGCGCAAGACCTAAAAAGCCAGATGGGTATCAGTATTCTGATAGCAGCTCTTCTTATTCTCATCAGAACTCTGATGGTAAATGGACAGAGAAAAGTGGATGGAATGAGTACCATAGTATAGACGATCATAGCAAGCAGAAAGGTGAATTAGGACAAGAAGCCAAGTCTAGTGTTAAGAAAGAAGATAAAAGTCCTGATTCCAAGATATCTGGAAAGAAGAAAGTAGCTGGACTAGATAAAAATCATGCTGTGTGAAGAAGATACGCACACATTTGAGATATGAAGCAAGGTATATTCATGCAGAGTCATTACAGAGCGGCCTCAACTGCCTCCTCTCAGCTCCAACATTCCAAGTCCAGCTTCATGTCAACATTCAAAACAGGAACACGGGATAAAACACAATTTTCTTTCTTCTGAATCTTCTTCATTAAACAAATGAGTGACTATTTACCATGTCTCTACAAACTTTCACCAAATTACCCTTTTTATTGCATTTTCTACAGGTTATTCCTCTCGCCGGACACCTAGGGTAACATGCCAAATGGTTACCATTACCATCTGAAGCATTTTAGTCATCCAGTCCCTGATTTCTGTTTAAATACTTCAGAGTTACTCCCTTTACCTGGGTCAATTTTCTCTGCAACCTTATTTGCACACTCATTGTCTGTGACTTTGTCTCTCATTTTTGTATCTGATGACTCTTTCATCTCTCTCATACAAAATGCAGTATGTTCCATACTTTTGGCTTTGTTTACTGCTTGGGACAAATCAGGGGTTTCTGCTAGCAGTCTTCTTCGGCCCTTGTTATTACTCATGCACCTTACAAGCTGGTCTCTTATTAAAGAATCAGCCTAAACACCAATTAAGGTAGCAATGTAATTCGTCAGTCTCTCATTCTTTTCTTGCACCCTCGAGAAAAACGTATGTCTTTCTAGCACTACATTGATCTTTTCCCCAAATTGTTCCTCTAGTTTTTTTGAAAGTCTATAGCCTCTGACAAATGATGTCCTTTTCCAGTGGTGACTTGAAATGTAAAATACTTGTTACTGAGGGCCAACAGGACTATCACTGACTACTCGCGGCCCTTCGGGACGTGTTTCACGTTACCTCAGATGGGAATTTTAGCTGGTTGTCGCGCCGACAGTCAGATCTCCTGTTGATTTATTTCTGATTAGGGGAGTGACCTGTCCTCGTCGCAGGCTCCACCTCCTGACTCTCCGTCAACCAATCTCAACGTATTGATGAAGGCCACTTTGGAAGAAGGCTGGGCCGCATCGCTGCCTCCTACTCAAGCGAGGGGAACATGGTCTTGCGTTTGGGACATCTTAGCAGGTGGGAACTGTTTCTACGGCGTGTTTCCGAAATCGCCGTCAGCTCCTTCCTTTGAGCTTGACTTGCCCCGGTGACAAAGGTCTGCCTTCCTTTTGGGCAAGTGCGGTCAACCCGCCCAAAACACTGCAAAGCAGCTGCGTGGAGCACTGAAACCCGCTCATGATGATGGAGTCTCCCTTCACAGCCCTCAGGGGGACTAGGTACCAGTAGCAGCCGGCACAGGTAAGAGCAGTGATGCGGGCGGAGTGGGGGGCGTCAGGTAAGTCGACATACAACTGGAGGAGTAAAATCAAATAAATAAAAAAAACTTACATTGCGCTCAACGATGAAGGGAGCGCAAGGTAAGTGGTTTTATTTTTTTTAATGTAATTCTACTTCTCCCATTGTATGACAACTTGCCCGACCCATACCCGCCCCACTGCTCTTACCTGTGCGGGCGGCCACCGCTAGGCATGGTGAGAGTGTCTTACAATGAGGGAGTATTTTAGGAGATGAAAAATTAACACTGTTCGGGTGTCTCCAGCCCTGGAATACCAGCACGTACAGCGCCTGTGTAGTCCTTGTTGACCAGGGTAGGTGACACTTCTCTTCATGAGAGAAATTTGTGAGGGCAACGTAATGCTCTTCACACAGATGTAAGGCAGCATCAGGAATCAGGGGAGGGGACTCACACCTGCCCCTGTGCAGTGATCCTCTCCTCATCGCCAAATTTGAAGAAGATACGCACACATTTGAGGTGTGGAGTAAGCTTTATTCATGCAGTCCTCTACAGAGTTGCCTCAACTGCCCCTCTCAGCTCTAACATGGGAAGTCCAGCTTCATGCCAACATTCCAAATAAGAACAAGGGGTAAAACAATGGGAAGAAAGTGTAGGGGTGAACAGGTAAGATAAGGGATGCACCATTCAATAAATTTCAACAATGTGCAAATTATGGATACTTCTGCAGTACGGTGCATGGGTGTCCATACTTCTAGACAGCACAGCATAAATCACTATAGTGCATCAAACTTTCCTGAGGATTCGGCTGGTGAAACTGACTGAAGAATTTAAACAGGTTGAAACCCCAATTAGACATTTAAATCTCCCAGACAGGGTTTATAATGTGAAAATACATTTGAGGGAGAAATACAGCATAAATATTAAAAGCAGTGTCCTGGGTACATTGATCTGATATTTATGACACAATCCTTGCAGGGGCGACTGGCACCCAGTCTTTGGTAGGGAAGCCCTTCATGGGGAGGAAGTGATTAAAGTTGCCTTTTCCTCCCTAGTATCTAAAGACATCAAGGGAAATCTATGCGAGTGAGTTGGCTGTAAAGCAAACCCCTGCTTCCTACAGAAACCAAGCTGAGTAGGATGAAGATTCGACTGCACATGCCATTCCCTTAAGGAGTGAGGCCCAAATGCAAGCGCAATATATCCACTGAAGCCAGGCGCAAAGCACAACATAAGACATTAGAGATAAGTTACACAATCAAGGTATCATAGCGCCTAGATGAGTACTTGCAGAGATCAAAACTCATTCGACACGGGACGCATGACAAACATGGTACGCAATAAATATTTTTTTTTAAACCTGAACATTTTCAATGGGTTTTTCAGTTGAAATATAGTGCTTGAAAGCGACTATCTATCTTTCCTTTAAGACTTCATTTTTGTTTAAGAGATTGCCTATGGTGTGTAAGAAAAGACCTGGCTTATCCGTGCCATGCATCATGGAGATATTACAACCAGATGCTGGGTCACTATCCTACATTGATGAGATTTGTTTCACAGAGGATGATTTGAAAACACTTGACCCGAGTGGACCGGATAGTGACAATACAGACCTCACATGCTTACCTGAATGTGATTTTCCATGGGTATGAATTATCCAGTGACTGTAGAGGACTGGCACCGGACTTCCTTCATAAGTGCACCACCCTTCAACTTCTAAAAACTTAAAGAAAATTGCAGGCATTGGTAGGACTTCTTCATTTTGTCAGACTTACTTTCCATATTACGCTGAGTGAGGTAAGTCTTTGAATGTTTTAATTTCTCCCATATGAAAATTGAAATTATATAGTCTAATGAAAGGGTTGCAGCACAATAAAGGAAGAAACAGTCGCCTTTAGCATTTCAGTGAAACCTGCACCACTCCTGACAAAATGCGTGAAGAGTGACAACATACAATACTGCAATGAGCACAACCCCAATCTCTGAGAAGTTGAGGGAAATCATCAACAGCTTGTTCTGTAAATACTTGAGGTGTTATAGAGTCAGAACCATGTTCATCAGACAATTGATCATCTCTACGGCATTGAAGTCATAAAAAAGCAGGTGTGGTGTTGTTGAGCGCTCATTCAAGGAATGGAGCATGGATCAAGCACAGTTTGATTCTACTTAATCAGTGGCTGTCCGCTGCCCGTGCTTTGAAGTACTATTTCTTTTTTCCCCCTCCCACTTGTGCTTTTTCCCTTCCTACCGACCCCATTCTCGATGTTGATGCCTCTCCGGTGTTATTTATTCCTTTTTTAGATCTTCCCTACGCAGTGCGCATGCACTGCATAGGAGACCTTTAGCCGTCATGCAGCTCTTTTTCTAAGCACACACTCGTTCTTGTGGCGGCATACAGCTTGCGGGAGTGCGCAGCGGCGCGCAACAAGCACGAGTGTGTGTTTTGAAAAAGAGCCAACAGCTGCTGCCTCGCGCGTGTGCACTCCCCCCCCTCCCACTTGTTTACTACCCGCGGGGGCTCATGTTTTCAACTTACCCATATTTCTTCTTTCCCCTCCCACCTCCCACTTCTCAGCTTCTGCTTCGTGCTCGCGTGCGTGCACTACCCCACCCCTCCTACTTGTTTACTACTCGTGGGCGCTCATATTTTCAGTGTCTACTAAAGAAACGTATCCATATTTATTCTGTCCCCTCCCACCTATCACTTCTCCGTGTTGCTCCCCTCCGTCAGTTCTCTGCAGCTGGCCGCCATCGCTTCTCTGCAGCTTGCACTGAGATTTAGGATTTTTAAAATTTATTTCACATGTTTTGCTAAAGCCGCTTGCTTCCTGCTCCCCCCAGCACTATTTTGCCTTGCTGCCTTGCCCCACAGCCTCCCCTACCGTCTATGCTTGTTTAAAGAGTAGGCTCCTTTCAGCATTTTATTGATTTAAAATGTTTTGCTTGTATGTTTGATACCTAAGTATTATGTTTCACAAACCATTGTCACCACATCTTGCCGGTAACGTATGCCTTTATTCCACCTACTACTTTTCCATGTTGCTTGCCGCTGTCGCTTCTCTGCGGCTCGCACTTTGATTCAGGATTTCTTTCATTCATTTTAAATGTTTTGCTCCACACCCTTCCTTTCTCAATCTCACCCAGCACTTCTCTGTCTTGCTGTCCTGCCCCACACCCCTCCCCACCGTCCCAGCTTGTTTGAAGAGTAGACAGGCTCCTTACCGCATTTTACTTATTTAAACAGTTTTGCTCGTATGTTTGATACCCAAGTATTGTTTTTTCCAATCCATTGTCACCACATCTTGCCAGGAACGTATGCCTTCATTTTATCTGCCTCAGGAGATGAGACATAAATTATGCATTTGTTTAATTCAAATATTTGATATACATTTTAATGTATTCTTTCATTGTTCGGTTAGCAGCAGCTCTCAAAGAAAGCAACTCCACAAATGTATGCCCTCTATGCACAACGCAGGCTAAGCACAGGAGATGCAGGGCAGATTCCTCCGCACTGCTTGAAAATGTGCCTTTTCGATGCTCTTTTCTGTAGCTGTTATTACACTTCCAATTGCTGCCACCCAGAACGTTCATGCACATACACAACATTTGATTCATCCTCCGAGTACTCGCTGCACAGTGCACTCCATTTCATTCCTCGCTGTCAATATCTGTACGTTTGAAATAAGAAAAAGTGGTGCGAATAACGTCGATGTACTTTTTTTGTTTTTGTAAATGCTGTGTGTGGAATTTGTGTATTCTTTGAATGTTTCTAACCTTTTGAATCCCCTTAATTTATTTGCTTTTTCTCCCTGCTTTCCGTGTATTTTTCTCTCATTCCCCCTTTTCTGTATATTAATTTCTCTTCATTTTGCAATACTTCTGACACCCTTTCTCTTATTCATCTTCCTCTCCTCCTGTTTTTCTCGTTCCACTCTTCCTCTCATTATTTCCCCTCTCCTCTTTTTAATTTCCTCTTTGTTGCTCTTTTTTCTCTCCGTCGCTAGTCTTGCGCCTTGTCTCTTTCTGTCTGACCATCACCTAGGCACTCATCCTCTATTTGCTTTAATCTGCCTGTGATCACTCTCATTCTGACAAGATTTATCTTTTTCCCCCGCTCTCAATTTCACTCATTCTCTCTCTTACTTCCTCTATCTCTCTCAAGCATATACACACACATAATTTCTTTCTCTGTCACCCTTTGTCCTTCTTGTGGGTATCATTCTTTCTATTCTGTTGCTCGCCTCTCATACTAACTCAGACTGCCTTTCTCACGTTTATTTCTTCCCCCACACACACCCTATTACCTCAGTGTTTCATTCTCTATCTCTGGCCTCAATACTTCAATATTTATTATACAATACTGATTTCAGACTCTGTCCACACAGTTTCTAATTGACCCCATTGCCATAAATGCAATCTTCCCTCGGAGTCTGGCATCTGTTGATTCTGCTCTACTAAGCACTCTGCCCCAATCCCGCAAGCTTTTCTGAGACTTGTTCTACAAACATATTTATGCAGCGACGTGCAAATTTTTTATTTTTATCGTTTTTCCTTCTTAAGTTGCATAGCCAATAGGTCTTGCCTTTGGGACCTTATAAGTGTTTAGTCATGCAACAGTTGCTGTTGTTGCACCAAGGATATTGTACTGGATAACTAAACACTTATAAGGTCCCAAAGGCAAGACTTATTGGCTAGGCCAATGCTTGTTGTGAAAGTGTCATATAGCGCGAACTCTAGCGCTCTACAAGAGCACCAATCACATTACATTAATGTTTATATTTATTAAGTAGTCACTGGGAAATTACATTACACAATGTTACGTTCATGTTTAGGTTTAGGCAAGGGGCAAGTAGGCAATTTTCCCACAATCACAAAATGTTGAGCAGAAGCCGAGAATCGAACCTGCCTCGCCAGTTCCAAAGTCGGCAGCTCTGGCTATAATGCCACATCCTGCTATAAAACCACATCCTCTCACTGTGATTAATGTTAACAGTAAATTGTTTCCTGCTGTTTTGTTTGCAGTGTTATCTAGAGCAAACTCAAGAGCTTTACAAGAGCACCAATTACATTCCGTGTTATAGAGCACGAGCTCAAGCGCTTTAAAATAGTTTTTATATCTCTAATGTAAAAAGGCATTGGCAAAGCCTATAGGTCTCGCATATGAGAGCTATTGGCTTTACCAATGTTCTGAAGCCATGTTGTAAATCACCACAGATGCTTAGCATTCTGGCGAAAAGTTATTTAAGAAAATGTTTTAGACACATTACAAAGCATCCGTGCTGCTGTACAACATGGCTATAAAACATTGCCAAAGCCAATAGCTCTCATAGGCAAGACCTACTGGCTTTAGAGGTAGAACTTAGTCATTGCTTATTGCTCTTCAGTAGAGCACTATACTAAGTGCGTTGAAACCAATGGCAGATCCTGAGGCACACTGACAGTGATTGACACAAATCTTCTTATCAGCCTCTGCACTGCCAGTCATATTGTAAATGTGACACAGGGCCTACCATGTTGCACGATTGGTTAAGGGACTCCAGAGGTATACATGCATAGTGATAACCAAATTAGAGCATGATTATGTAGAAGGCATCAGGAAATGGGTAAGGATATACCAAATGGTTTGACTGCTGCTTATAGTGCTGCAAAGGTAAGGAGTGTACGTTGGGTGTGCGCTGTGTGTGTCTATTGGATAACCAACCGCCAAACTCTTGTGCAATGTTGTACCTGGCTTACTGGTAATATTTAAATCATTATGTGGTTAACTGGAGAATTATATTGTGATGCCAGCCATGGACATAAATGTAGTAACTGAGCATATTTTGGATATCCATGTTATCGTTGTGACCATGGTAATATCATGGAAGCTATTGCAAAAATTGTTGTCATCCATGACACGATGTTGACCATTGGTGGTAACTGTTGGCCTTTTATTGGCATCCGTGGCACTATGTAGCCCACTCTGGTAAAACGCTTGTGCTTAAAATATCTGTAACTCATGGCATATTGTGTAAATCTATTCAATGATAATGCCTACTGATTTGATGCTGACACTAACATGATGTTAGTAATTCATGACATAATGTGGGCATTAATTGACATGATGGTAACCTCCCCAAGAACAATGCTGTCTGGGAATTTGATGACTCTTTCATTCATAGAGGACATTGATATCCATAACTTACTCTAGACTTCTGGGTGCTTGATTATTTCATATTGGAATTGGAGGTGGTTGAGTGCCTTCTGCTTCCTGTGCATTTAATTGACATGCTTTTGCCCCTTTCTATGCCTGCTTGCATTTCTGCTCTGTGGTTTGTGTGTCTCCTATCAAAAACAAAACAGGGAGTTCCCCCTTAATCCTATCTGGGACGGGGTTTTACAAAATGACAACAACGAAAAGTCCCACCTAATTTCTGCTGTTAAGCAGTGACTCGATGTATGAGTCAGGAGACCTTCTGTCTCGAAGTACCTAATAGTTATCACGGGAATTTTCAATCTATACCAAAAGTAGTATATAACAATAATAGTGCACACATATATGCATTTCGTGAGGGGAGTTCTATGTAACGCACATATGACCAGATATACGTTTTTTAAAAAGGTTGTAGTGTTTTTATTTGTTAATTTTTTTTTAGAAAAATAACACAATACACAGTGATACACAATCAATAAAATACATTTTAAAATTTCATAATAACAACATAGAAAAACCAAAAAAAGTCGACGCGGCGTTTCGGTGCTTGTATGTAGATATGACACCTTCTTCAGGACGGTTAATCTATAGGAAAAATATATTTGCGCATATTTAGTACATAGACTCCTCTTGAACCTCACAAGTACACAAACTACATCAATCCTTAAATGCAGTGCAACTGGTACATTTTCTACTAAATCTACACAGTAATATTCATTTTGCTATATCCTAACAGAGACTCCATTTATGTATTCTCTAGAGAACGCCGCGTCGACTTTTTTTGGTTTTTCTATGTTGTTATTATGAAATTTTAAAATGTATTTTATTGATTGTGTATCACTGTGTATTGTGTTATTTTTCAAAAAAATTTTTAACAAATAAAAACAGTACAACCTTTTTAAAAAACGTATATCTGGTCATATGTGCGTTACATAGAACTCCCCTCACGAAATGCATATATGTGTGCACTATTATTGTTATATACTACTTTTGGTATAGATTGAAAATTCCCGTGATAACTATTAGGTACTTCGAGACAGAAGGTCTCCTGACTCATACATCGAGTCACTGCTTAACAGCAGAAATTAGGTGGGACTTTTCGTTGTTGTCAGTTTGTGTGTCTCCACCACTGCCATGTCTATCCTGTCTCCCTACTTTGACTTGGAGCTGCATTTCTTCTCGATTGAAGACCCAGGACTAGGAGACCGCTTGAGGGACTATTTCACATGTAATTGTCCTGCTGTCTGCTACCTGGTATCATGTCATATTGTGTTCTGTTTCACTTGATTGTTTACCTTGCTTGCTTCTTTCACTTATCTCTATAAAGTGTTTCTGCTGAAAGGAACCTTGTTCATAGTTTGTTAATATTGTCCGAATGGATGCTCAATCCCTATTTTGCTTTTTCTTTCTCTTTTGGGAGTGTACTGCAGTATTCGCCACCCAAGCTTCACCTCTGCGGTGCTGTGCAAGCCTCCTCAGGTTAAACTCCTGAACATTGTACATTGGGTGGGATGCTTGTGCAGGGGGGCTCTTGCTGGAGTATTGCAGTACCTCATTAGAGGACATCATCGGGTCCTTCAGGAATACTACAGTACTGCCGCCGCCCTGAATCTCTATTCCTACCCTACCCTCTTATACTCATTTTAAACACTTTTTTCAAGACAAGGGGGCCGAGTCCCTGAGTCCTGTAATGGGTGCCCCAACATGTTCTTCCAAGTTGCTCCTGGCCGATCAATTTGTGCAGAACCAGAGCAGAGGTACTGAAAATGCAGACAGAAGAAAAAGCTACCTCAGCCAATCAGAGGGCTCTATCTTTTTTTCCATTATAGGGGGACTCCTACACCGCCAACCATCTGCATAAAGCCAACTTTTTAACCTCTTCCATCCCAGCCTGAACACTTCTTTAAATCAAAATCACTCAAAAACGACTGAATGGACTTACGCCGAATAATAAAAAGCACACTTTCTAAGTAAACTTACACATTTCTGCCATATTTGGTATCCTTCTGTATTGGTGGACAAAGATTTGTTATGGAAATTAACATAGAAAATCAACATTTCCATAGGATGAGAAGTTTTGGTTTTGCTAATAGATTTGGAGCCATTTAACAAATCTTCACAAAACTTCCTAAAAAGTGTCTCATTCACCTCAGCTCCTTCCTGGAAAGTTTTAAGATGATACACCAAGCAGGGGCAGAGAAAAAGAGGGCCCAAAAACATGTTTTCCCCATGCAGTTTTCGATAGTAAAATTGAACAGAAATCTAGAAAACCAGCCTTATGGAATTACATCAGATTTGCGAGAAAGCAAACGTTTTGCTGAAAAAAAGAGCTTTTTGAGATTTGGTGTAAATCTGTTACATAGTTTTTGAGAAATTACGTTTAAAATGTATGAATAGTTCACACTGCAGAGGATCCGTATGTCTGACAAATGAGAAGATAATATCTCATTGGCTGCCACAACATCAACAACGATATTGTGGTAGCCATTTTAGGAATTGAGGACTCTGTCTGGTTTCCTGATTTTATTTTTTTTGTTTTTTGAGAGAAAACATTTTGAGGGCAAGGTAGGGATACCCTGACACCCCTTGCATTGCGGGGGGCTCCAAGAGGTAACACCCCTGGGGCCAAAACTTCAAATACTTTAATACTACAGCAGAGCCGCAGTAAAATTGAAAAAAAAAAAGGGTGGGCTCTCGCCTTTTTCAAATAAAAGCCCTCTGGGGCGGCCAGAGCCCGGGGATTGGTACAACTTCAATTTTTTGGGGAGGGGGGTGTGCGGCCCCCCTCTAAGAGCCATTAAAAGGCACAGTGACCCCATCCACCAGGGCCTGAAGTGTAATTTGGGAGAGAAGGGCGTGAGTCCCCCATCCCCAGGCCAGAAGACAGCCACGAGATAGCCAGTGTCCCTGAAACCCTATTCCCCAGGGCACTGACTTGTTCCCTGTCCGAATTGTGCTGCATGGTGGTGCCCCAGCAGGCTACTGAAGTAAATATAATTTGAGCTCTGAAGTTGTTAGGTGCTCGGTTTAGGCCCATGTAGCAAAGCGGCTCATTTCTTACATTGTCCTATATCTCCCAGTAGCATTTCGGCTGTGACCTTTTGCCAGCGTATCCTATGGGGGTTCCAGGAATCAGTCTAGGCATCTCACCCAAAGCTTATCTTGTCCAACAAACGAGCAGGTCCAACGCATTAGTGGGAGCTACATGGCTTTGCACCGCCAACGTTGGTGGGGTTCTTATTTAACAGTCTATCTGAGTAGTTCAGTTGTGCTTTCTCAGAGACCCCTACTCACCTCCAAACCGGAGATGTCTGTGGTGGGAAGGGAAATCCGTCTCAGCTGAGTAGGTGTACCCTATGTATTGGCTGTAGGTTGTTCAAGGGTATAGAATACATTTGCTTTTTCCCACAAATTGTGTAAACCCTATCTCCATAAATAAATTCATTTATTAAATTTCTTCTCTCTTCACACAATGTCCGTAAACTGAGAAGCCGGTGAATGAAGAAGCAGCAGCCATGTGGCACACAAATCATTCAGAACAGAGGAATTCTATTCTTGGGTTAAATTCCCAGCTGCGGAGGCACATATAAAAATGTTTCACACTTCCATTGAAGATGACACACTAGAGGAATACTTTCCACATGTGGACATAGAAATTCCATTAACTTACTAAGAAAACATAAATTGGTTTAAACGCGCCCTTCCCCCATACTGTGGAAAAAATTAGACTCTGTCCGCTAAGTAAAGAAGGAGCGACTTGCCGGTTCCTAGCAGCTTATACACCATATCCTAATCTTGCTAATTTAGATGCACCAAAGTTAACAACACTATGCAAAGATCTAGTAAAGTTTTAAAGAATTCTCACACAGTTCATAATGCGAATACTCACAGTTAACCCTGTGCAAAAACTGCTCAGGCTGCACAACCACAATTGGCTACCATGGGTATCAGCCCGCAAATGCTGAGTGCTGTAATGGGAAAGATTCCCACCGGTGGAGAGCAAATTCCGCTCTGGAATGCACAAAAAACAAGCCAGCTTAAAGCAGTTGTTCCTCATATTGGGCCGCAGGAAAAACAGAGAATACTAACAATTTGCTTGCCGATGGGGATGGCCCCACCGGTGGAAGATTGTGCCAAATGGTGTATGGTCTTCGCTGCAGTTTACACCAGGACTCATAGTACCCCCTCAATAGCAGTTTTACCTGAAGTACTGAAACATGTACAGAATAATTATGGGACAGCACCGGCCCTGACTTAGGGATGGAACTGAAGGACTATGTTGCTGCTGTAACAGCCATTATGTTGAATATTATGAAGGGGAAGCAGCAGTATTGGCTATACACCAGCGCCTGAGGGAAATAACTCTAGCACAGCTGGAGCGGTAATTGCTTGCAATTATTGAAGAAGCTAATGCTATGCTAGGTAGAGATAATTTGGGAGCTAGACCTGGGAAACCACAGGTTAAGAGTAATTTTGAAAAGGGTAACTCTAAGAAAACACCTGAATCTTCAAAGATGAAATGGGACAATAAACAAGAAATCAAACAAAACAAGGCACATTAACGGTATGGGTCTCCTCAACAGGAAACCACTGAGAAGTAATACAATTTGAGAACCCGTGCTAATATTAGAAAGCCTGGCAGGTATCAGGATACTGATACATGTTCCTCTTGCTCCTTTCAGGATTCATCCAATACTCGTTCAGAGAGAGGTGGATGGTCAGAGCACAGATCAGAAGTGCTCGTGAAGCCGAAAAGGGAAACCCATCACACTTCAGACTAGCTCCTTAAAAAAGAAGACAAAAAAAAGACTCCTAAACCTCAATTCCAAAAGAAGAGGGTAGATGGGATTAAAATAAGACATGCCCTGCTACTGCGGACTCTGCTTTTGAACGGGGAATGGGCAGTGATGATGCTAGACAGTGCGGCAGAGGTCACGATAGCTCAGCAGAACCTGATGGATTATTTGGCGGTAGTATCACTGAGTGAGCATATCACAATGGAATTACCTGATACAAGGGTAAGTGTACACATTGTTTATACAAAATAACGCTCCAAATGGAAGGGAACATGCCCAGAAACATTAAGGCTCTCTTTTGGGAAAACCTGACTTATGGTTAGGACATTCTTTTGGCTGAAAAGGATTGGCCACCTGAGTTCGTAATCGAGTGGCGAATTGGGGAAATGGGCATTTTACCAGCTTTCTCCGACCTCATTCCAGAATCAATCAAACATTCATATGCCAAGGAGTGGGCATTGGTGCTAGCTCCTGCAATATACCATAATCATGTTGGGGGTATGATGAGTCACCTCATTACAAGATCCCATAAAAATCAACTCCTCAACGATGGAAACAGTACCCAATAAAACATGAAGCTAAAAAACAAGTTTGGGAAATCCTAGAACAACATGACTGCCAGGGTGTAATAGAAAATTGCACCTCGTCCATGAATAATCCCTTGTTTCCCATAACAAATCCGGACAATTCGTACCATCTGGTTTTAGACTACAGATATTTGAACACATCCACACGCACATTTACTGTACAAAATGAACACAGTGCCGCACTAATAAATAACTGCGCAGAAAAAATTCAAAACAACACTAGATATCTCAAATGGATTTTTCTGCCAGAATATAGTTCCTGAAAGCAGCTGTTTGATAGTATTTTCAGTGCTGGGTTCACAACAACAATTTTGCCATTTAACTTTATGGGTATAAGAATAGTCCTCGGCTGGTTTCAGCCACAGTAACAGAGTTACTTTAAAATGTTGATGAGGTGGCATTGTCCTATGTAGATGATATGTATCTGATGGACAATGGATTGATGAAACACTTTGACAGAGGAGACCACATAATTCTGGACTTTGCTCACTTGGGTTACAAATTTAATTTAAAAAAATCTAAAATAGTCCACCTCAATGTCCTGTTTCTGAAGTATGAGTTGTCAAAAGAAGGCAAAAGCTTGCAGCACATCTTTTATAAAAACACGCACTGCTCCAACCTCCAACAACTCTGAAAAGACTACAATCGATTTTGGGATTCCTGAATTTTGGCAGAACATACATTTTGGATTACAAAGAACGAGCAAGACCATTCTGCGATTTAATCTGACCTGATTTTTCAATCAACCATTGGACACAGGAACATACAAACATTTTATGTTCTGTACAAGCTGACATGCTAGCTTCCAATAATTTACACACACATGTAAACATAACTAACCTAGTGATCTGCGGAGTAGCTGGACCAACCGGGTACACATATATTACTTTCAATTAAGGTGATATAGTACCCATTTCATACAAACCACATTTGTACCCAGACACTAAAATGCGTTTTGCATCCACTGAGAAAATTCTCACAGCGTTACAGACTGCTGTGGTAAGAGGGAGAACACTAGCCCTCGCAAAACATTCCAAATGCCAATGGGTTGACTCTCTCATTGCAACAGATGTAGACTACAGATTCGATTCTACATTACAAACAAAAGCATTCCTGCAGTACGAACAAGAATATCCTCTGCCGAATGAAATAATGCCTCTAGATTGATACGATTACATCATTTGCACTGATGGTTCTGCTCAGCCTGCTATAGGGACACAACACCAATATTCGTGGCATGCGCAATTGTAAAGGGGCACATGAATGATGGAAATTTCTGTCCTGTAAAAGCACACATTCAGTCCCTAGAGGATCGTACAGCGCAGCTGGAAGTACTAAAAACCCTGATACTGTCTCTACAAAGTATGGATCATGGATTCCCCACACTTCTAGTGTGTGATTCGTATTACTGTGTCCAGTCCTATAATGAATATCTTCACTATTGGGGCCAGAATCATTTTGAGATTCCAAGGGTTGCACAATCAAGCACAAGCTGCTTTGGGAACGTGTGGCAAAGCTAAAAGAATGCTTGCCACTGGCTCATGTTGTCCATACATTGAGTCAGCAACATGTTGGCGTTCACGTTGAAGGGAATTCGATAGCTGATGAAGCTGCTAATGCAATGGTGCGCACTGCTGTCGTTGCTGCAATTACTCGTTCCAGTGCGAGATTAGACAGACACATCATGGTGGCTGTCAGTGCCACTCGCAACGACACACACATGCCAAAACGCTTTCCACTCAAGTACTCCTACACATTAGATGCACAAAACATTCCATATGCTCAGATTCTAGGAGTTGGAATAGAGTTATACCAAACACTCATCGCAGATTGAGACTGAGACTAGTGCACATGAAGGTCTGGTTTCAGCGCACCCAGGGGTTACAGCTACAGTTTTACTACTGAAGCAGCGCTATTGATGGCCAGGTCTAACTAAACAGACCAAGGACTTTGTCCTCAAATGTGACATCTGCCAGCAGATCAAAGGCTCAACCACAGCACGTCCACCTTAGACATCTCTATTGAGCTCAGACAAGCCTCTGGCTTGTGTTTATTTGGATCACTGCAGTCCCTTACACTCAGATGGGACCTACAAGTACATCCTGTAAAGCAGGTGTTCTTTTGCACACAGTTCCAATATCAATCTCTAAAAATACAATAAGACAATAGACAAAGACTAATGTAAAAATTGATACATCATGATTAAAAATCCACACCATAAAAAAGAGAAAGTGGGAGAACGCACTAAAGACAATCCTCAAATAATTTGTACTAATAATCAATACAGCTACATGATTGGTATCTCTCATCTACTGTGCCGGTACATTCTCCAAATTTAGCTTCTGTAACCTTTGATGCGTTTCGGCGGTATTCAACAAATTCCAACCACCTTCTTCAAGACAGTATTTTATACTCTCTCAATAAATATAAATTAATCATTGGAGCCCCAAGAGTATCTTCTTACTTATTCATTATGTATATATTTTTATTTTGAATACTCCTCATCTTCCACCTTAGTTTATAAAGAATCTCAACCCTGGAACCGAATGATCCTCCATGAGACCTGTTTAAGGTGAGTTATCCTTTCACATACGTTTACACTTAATTACCAGGGCAACCCCCTCTCTCCTTGTTGGGTAATTTGTGTGCTGTATGTCGCAATCAATCTTTGACTTCTGGGTCCATAGATGCCAACCCGTCGTGGTCTCTCGTTTCCCATACTGGCCTCCTTCTATGTTCTTTACTAGCGGCATCACTTCGCTCTAACCTGCTTGATTTCTTCAATATAGTTCGTATACTTAACACATTGTCCAGCACAAAGTTTAGGATGATCTGTAAAGGAAGGGTAATATGCTGAATTTAAGTTACTTTTCGTGCTTTTGATAACTGTGAACATAATCCCAATAGGGGCGTATTGATGAGAAAACACATCAAAAGCTTTGGAATCTGATAAATGTGTAATAGAAATCAAAACAATAACATAGTAAGGTTTTGCAGGAAGCTTCTTTAAAGAAAGAGCTGCATTGTCAGGCCAGGGGTGAAACAAATTAAAAACTACATTCACATCCCACAATTTGTTATACTTTGGAAGAGGGAGTGCATTAAACATTACTCCCTTTAAAAGATGAAAGATGAGTGGATGTTCTCTGACTGGTTTGCCGTTGATGCAGGGATGATTTAATTAGATCGACGTTCTGTATACGTTTATAGTCCTGTAAGACTTATCTCCACTATCTTCAGCTGCCAGAAAATTAACGATATAGATTATATTGGCTGAAAAGGAATCGGTTTTCCAAAACACCAGCTTGACCATAAAGCCCTTGGGACTAGTAAGCTTTACTGGTTTTTGGAGCCGAGGCTTTGCTAATGAATTCTGAAGCCTCTGGCTAAATGAAATAAGAAAATTGGGCTGGCCCGCTATTCTCCAAGCATACAGATGAGAGAGTTTGTCGAGAATCAGACCGTGAGGGTGGCTTAGAAGGTCCAGCAATTTTTTTTTTGAAAGGACTAAAGTAGGACTGGGAAGTCGATAGCCAGTTCCAGAAGAGGAAGAAACCAGATCTGAGATTGCCAGAATGTTACCGCCATTACCAAAAAATATTGAAAAGCTTAGTTGACTAACTGATACCAGCCCTGCAAGAAAACATCAGTAGCTACGGCTAGAGGATCTGGACACCAGCTGAAGAAATTCAGCAGATGGGAATTGAGGCATAAAGCAAAAAGATTGATGTTGAAAGGACCCTACTTTTGAGACAGACTGGAAAACTGAGGGATAAAGTTTCCAATCGCTGAGGTCCCGCAGATGATGAGAGTGCCAATCTGCAATGGAATTAAGGTTGCCCCATGGATACTCCGCTTGGACCGTGATCTTGTTGAGAAGACATAAGTACCCAAAAACCTTTCCCAGTTCTGCTAAAGGTCTGGATTTAGTGCCGCCCAAATGGTTTATATAACATACTGCTGAAACATTGTCCATCCAAAGAAGAACAAAACATTGCATTCTGTCTTTTGCCAGGCTTTTTATTGTAAAGGAGTCTGCCACCATCTCTAAACAGTTGATATGCAATTTGGACTCATTGAGAGACCATGGACTCCCAGTCAAGAGTGTACCACAGAGGGCGCCCCATGTCTTCCGGCTTTCATCCGATTCTAATACAAGATTGGGTACTGACGACAAGATAGTCCTGCCATTGCAGGCGTCTAAATGGCCGATCCATCATTGTAGTTCTAAACTTGACTCTGGGTCGATGCTGATAGAATCTGAATAAACCAGCCCCTTGTTCAGATGAAAAATCTTTAGCCGCTGAAGGGCCCTGTAACGAAGACGAACCGGCAAAATCTCCTGGATGGAAGAAGACAGATGGTCTACTATTCTTGCCAAAGACCTGAGAGCTATTTGGGAGCTGCAAAGAGTGTGAAGAATCTCGGATTTGATTGCTTTTTTACCTTTGATTGAGGGAGATGAAAAGTAGCGCTTGAAGAATTCACCAGAAAACTGTCAAATTGTGATTTGTTGAGTGGTAATCAAAATGTCTTTTTCTGTGTTAAAAAGGAAACCCAGCTCTGAAAGAAGAGAACAGGTGAGATGAAGATGGGCACGAAGAGTCTTTAAGTCTTGACTCATGAACAAAACGATGTCTAAATAAATTATCAGTGTGATGCCCAGAGATCTGAGATAAGCCACCACAGGTTTTATTACTCTTGTAAAGCACCATGGTACTGAAGAGAGACTGAAGGGTAGAGAAGAAAACTAGTATGTTTGTCCTTGCCACTGGAATTGAAGAAATTTTTTATGGGAACGATAAATGGGAATTGTCAGGTAAGAATGATGTAAGCCTAGCCTTACCATCCAGTCATGCTGACGTAAAGAGTCTCTGAGATGAATTATAGTCTTCATTTAGAAATGCCGGTGCACCACAAACTGATTGAAAAGTCTGAGGTTGATAACTGGATGCATCTTTTTGTTTTCCTTCTGGACCAAGAACAGGGAAAAGAGAAACTCTGAGGGCTCTGGAAGTAAGATCTGCATTGCCTGTTTTTGTAAAAGATATTGAATTTCAAATTAAATGAGATTGATCATGTCTTATAAAAATTTTAAATAAGGAGGAAAGACACTTTGGAAGGGTGGAGCATAAAACACTATAAGATTACCTCGAGTTATGTTGGTAACCCAAGGATCTGCAGTTATGGTTTGCCATTTTGTAAAAAAATACTGAAGACAGCCACAGGAGTGAGGAAAATTGAATTTTGCCCTGTTATGTGTCCCTACGTGCTCCCCCACATGTAAATATATGTGCATGATTAATATGCATTTTCCCTCCATGACCGAATAAAGACGCATTTACAGTTGCGTCCAACGTTATTATGTCAGTTATCCAGTCCTCCGTGAAAGCAACGTGAATTAGGCTTTTAGGCCTATGTTGCCAACGTCTTTACATTGTGCACGTTAAATCATTAAGATGCACCCGTTTCTAGGCCTCACAGGGCCCGGACACCAGATTCAAGCCTCAAGTCTCCTGAATCATTCCGAGAGATGCAGCCCCGCCCGCATCCCTGACCCTTCACTTACTTCCTGCCAAGCAACGCGGTGCCCGGCTCGGCCTGGCCTGCCTGCCAAGAATATGTTATGCCTACAGTTATCTGTTCAGCTCCCCGGCTTCACATTCCTAGCTAACGAACAGCATAAACATATCCATCTATAGTCTAGTCTTCCTGTCTCCATGCAAATGACTTACTGTATTAGTATCCATAGAAGATCCATAGCACACGCAATACATGAAGAAATATATGCATGCACTAGCTTTAGTGACAAGTATCCTTTGCCCCGATGACTTTTAGAATCAAGCAACATGTACTCTAAACACAAGATATCAGATACGCTATAGGTACAGGTCGTTCTGACATCCCAGACTTTAGTCTCCTCTACTAGTGCTAGGAGTCAGCGGCCCCCAGCCCTTCCCAGTTACACGTCCTGACTCGTTTTGCGCGCACCAGTAGGTTAAAGGTTCCAGCTGCCCATGAAGCCCCCTCCATGTGTCCACCCACTTATGACACTTCTGTGACGTCTACATCACACACCTCCGTGCACGCCCTGTGCACGCCTTCTTTTCAAGCCCATATGTTCTTATCTTTCGTTTGTCACTTGTTACGCCTACTGTATTCAATGCAACTGTATGGTTTTACTATATATACTGTATGATGTTAATGAGAGATGTCGTCCCCCCCTTTTTTCCTCCTGAGATTGTCCCTTCCTGAACCTTAGCCGGTGATGGAACCCGATGGTCCATTGGCTCGAGCCACTTAATTAAAGCCCGTATGACTCAGATACCACGGATTTTGCCTCTTATTTATTGAGCTATCCTTTTCAGTTAATGCATAGAAAAATAGTACCGGTAATTATTTATTTATTTACCACATAATGGCGCCCGAATAGGGACGAGCCCCTTCCCCACGCGCCGGCGATGTAACGCAGGCCCCCTGACCCTTCTACAGCCGTGACGGACCCCTACTGTGCACCTGCAGGTTTTCCTGCTTAGTCTCCCTCAGGCCCACGGGGGAGACGGAGACTGCGGTCCAGCATCCAGACGAGGCGGTGAGGAAGGCGGAGCGTCCCGACCAGAGCCCAAGCCGAGAGAGCAAGGTCCGAGGTATCCGGAGGCCCACCTGTTTCCGAAGCCCGAGGCGCATGCGTAGTGCGCAGCAGTAACCAGACGTCGTAGCAGTCCAGTCCAGTCCGAGGCCTTCAGTTTTGCTTCCCGGTGAGTACCATTGCTGGGAACGCATCTAGACGGGTTCATTAATTTGTGCCCGGTCCGACGGGTTTGGGTACACAGATCCGGTCCGACGTGTTCACCTAGGTGGATACGGTATGACGTGTCTCTTTTTGAGACCGGTATGTTCTGTACTGTTTTAGCAGTGCATCCAGTAATTCTAGTAATTCTGTTCTCTAGTATAGTTTTATCTCTCGAGATAGTTCCAGTATTATGTTTTCGATGTGTTATGTTTTTAATGTACTAGGTAGTATCTGTTCGAACTGTTTTAAATGTGTTTTTTGATGTCGTGGTATGAGTGATTTGTTTTGCTATTCATTACTGTGTTCATTGTGTATTGTGTTCAAGTTCAAGTACGTCCAAATATGCCTCTGTTTTCAAAGTTACGTCAGATAGGAACCAGAAAAGCATTACTCGAAGAATCAGTTCCTGTCCCTCCTAGGGACAGTCCCGGACATTTCATGTATCATAAACATGGCTTAGATGCCATATTGTACTTAGACTTATGGGTAGATTATACCAAGAATCTCGAAGAGAAATATAGGTGGCCTGTTTCAGGAACTTGGGATGCCGAGTGCATCATGAGAGTAGAGGAAGCATTATGGAAAAAGAAAGCCAGACAATCCCAGAAAGATGCCATAGAATTGTGGCGTAAAGAATCGCATAAAAGAACAGAAAAAGAATTCAGAAAAGCAGAACTAAGTAGGGAATCATCAGAAAAAGCCCAAGAAAGGGAACTACTAGAAGAAGGTGAACGAGTTAGAGCAGAACAGTCAGACAGACAAAGAAATGCCCTTATTAAAGGTATGTAACCCCTTCTCGCCGAGGGCTTGCCGAAGGCGACCCCGGAACCACCCTGTAATTTACCGCCACCATTGGTCCCGACTAAGCTACGTCATAAACCGACCGCAGCTGAAATTTTCCTTTCTTCCTATTTAGACGATACTGTCCCAGAATATGCTAATACGAATCCTACCCCGCCTGTTCAACCTCAAAATCCTGTTAATAACGTAATTCCTGTTCCTCCAGTCATTGGTCCCGGGAATCCTTTTAATCCGCCAGTACCCCAGGACCAACCCACATCACGTACGCCTACTTTACCGGTTACATTACCAGCAACGGCACATCCAGTATTAATTGACGATTCTAGTTCAGGAGGAGCAGGGGGAGGTATTCCTGTCACCCCGCCTCAAGTAAAACGAACGACACTAAGAGACGCAGCATTACAGCGTACGCCAAAAGTGGCTACATACGCAGCCCTCAAACACTACCTTACTGATTGTAGATATGATCCAGTGCCAGGCGAAGATAAGATGATATTATATTCCGTACGTTTACGACGAGTTACAAACTTTTTGACTACCATGCCAGAAATGAGGGAACATCTAGACAGAATATATCATTTCATCAGAACAGGGGAAAAACCAGAAAGTATTCACGAGGCTATGGCACACAGGAAAGTGGAGATTCAAAGTATGATTTTGCAGTTTTTGATAAATTGTTTAATAAGAGAACAAGATCATCCTGATAAAGACAAAGACGAGATGAAAGCCCTGACAAGGTGGAGTGACAATATAGCAGAAGGAAAACACAGTAAACAAACTTGTATAGAAACCATGTACAGAAAGATTCGTAAAGAAATTCTAAGCATACACGAAAGGGAGAAAGCAATGAGAGTAACCGAGAAGGAGAACGACACTTCAGACGAAGATGTAGACACCGAGAATCCAAACAGAATAGCGTATGTAGGTAGGACGAGACCTTTTGACAGACACACACGCCTAGAATGCAAGAAAGCTTTTCTTCCTCCCGTACCAGAACAGTGTTCTCTTGAGCATTTATTCCAAGCGACTGATAGAGTTTTGAAACAACGAATAGGTTACAGTGAGCTTAGTACCATGCATGAACAGGAACTAGCCCGGTCAGCAGTCCAATGGACTAGTGATTCTACCACATTTCCAGACGAAATAGTGGCCCAAACGTTTCTGAAACTTTCCCCAGACCAACAGCGACTGGTGGGTATGTACATGAACCAGCATCTCATTACACTGTACGAAAGTCAGCATTCTGATCCAGGTCCCTTATATAATGTACTGGACGAGTTACTCCCAAACAGATGGAAAGGCCTAGGTACCGATTTGATTAATGTCATTTTAGAACAACGCCACAAATACAGAACGTTCCTGACTCCACATTTTGTTCCTGTTCCACCCCCAGTAAGAAAGACATTCTACATAGATAGACAGAATCCCTTGCGAGAAGTGCATCCTGTTAAGGGAACGGGAGGTGAGCTCGAACGAGTATTTGTTTACACCCCCTTAACGAAAATAGAACTACTAGAAATGAAAAAGTTAGTGCCCTGTCACGATAAAGATCCAGCAGGGTTCCACCGTGAATTAAAAGACATGCTCCGTATGGGAGAATACACGTATCCTGATATCATTAAAATGTTAAAGGTCCTGTTGCCTGCGGGTATATATGAAAAACTTAAAGAAAAAGAATGGGAGGTGGGAGAGAAAAAGATTGACTGGACAGCATTAGAGAATGAAGATAACACACGAGTTCCTGGTACCGGTCTCGGGGAAAAAGCCAAAGCATTGCCCGAGTTGTTAATACAAGTCTTGCCAAGATTACTAGCCACGAAAAAGGAAGACTGGGATGCCATCTCAGCCTGTAAACAGAAACAAGACGAAGACACTAGTGATTTTTATTCCAGATTTGAGAAATGTTTCATTATTAATAGCGGCTTGAAAACAAGTAGTGAGTCGTATCCACATCTTTTTGTTACCAAATTAGTAGAGAATTCTTTACCACAAGTTAAAAATCGAGTACTGAAAGTTGAGAGTACCTGGCAAGCTAATACCCCGTCCCAAATGTTACAGATGTTACAGTACCACCAGAACCGAATCAGGGAAGAGCAAGAACATGAAAGGAGACGTATGAAAGACACGAAAATGAAAGTATTAGTGGCACAGTCTGTTCCACCAGATAGTCAGAAGAAGGGTACGAATCAAACTAGTCATTCTGCAGCTCCCGTTAAAGGGACATGCAACTACTGTAAACAGCCAGGTCACTATATAAACGAATGTGCAGTTCTGAAACACAACATAGCTACTGGTAAGACGAAAGAGAGACCGCGTCCTCCTAGACAGGAACATGTTCCGCAAAATACGCAACCACCGCAGAACGCACAACAGACAGTTACAGTACCGCAGCCTATAGCTGCCACACAACACGTTACACAACAGATGTACCAGTACGCACAGTCAGATTATCCAGAATATCAGCAGTATTCATGAAACAGCCTAGAGAGGGAGGTTGGCTTGCCTCTCATCGAGGTTCCTGTAGATCAAGAGGGTCCCTATGTACACAGTCAAGTATTAGGGAAAGACAGAAAATTTCTGATTGATACAGGGGCAAGTAGGCCTACCATCAGTCATGACGAGGTTCCAGGGGCTCCTCTCTCAGGCTCAAGAAATGTTTCCCTGGGATTTTCAGGAAAGCCTATTGTTAACGAAATATCGAAACCAGTTTCCCTAGAAGTTGGTCCATTGTCCCGAACTACAGATTTGTTACTTACGAAATCATGTCCTGAAAACTTACTAGGTATTAAAACATTGAAAGAATTGGGTGCAGTAATTTGTTGTTCTCCGGAAGGAGTGAGATTGTTTTTACGTGATTTTAAAGGACATTATGTGTTAAGAGATTTTGATCCAAGATTACTGAATGTACCACAGCATTTATGGGCGCAAGGTCCAACTGATGTAGGTTGTATGCACATTACACCATATCGTGTCACTCTGAAGCAAGGAGTTGTATTACTCCGAATCCGACAATACAAGTTGCCACCTGAGGCTGTAGCAGCCTTATCGAAAATTATTGACGAGCTCATCGCTCAAGGAGTAGTTGTAGAAACTGACTCCAATGTATGTAATTCCCCGATCATCCCGATTCTTAAACGCACTGACCCAAATGCACCTACAGTTTATCGACTAGTGATTGATCTTCGAGAACTTAATAAATGTATCATACCCCAGTACCCAGTGGTTCCAGATATCTCTTCCCTATTGACTGCCATTGATTCCGAAGCAGCGTTCTTTACTGTTATCGATCTAAAGAACGCTTTCTTTAGTGTCCCCATCCATCCAGATAGCCAGTTCCTTTTCGGATTCTGTTTAAATGGAAGAAGCTATAAATTCACACGTGCACCTCAAGGGTTCACAGAAAGTCCTAGTATTTACAGTCAAGCACTGAAACGACAACTAGACAGTATTCACATGCCAACTGACACTGCCCTGCTCCAGTATGTCGATGACCTATTGATCACAGCCCGTACAGAACGTGACTGCGAACGTGCGTCACTGACAGTCTTGTATTTTCTGGCAGAAATGGGGCACAAGGTGTCCCCTTCGAAACTGCAATTCTGTGTCCAGCAAGTGGTATATCTTGGACACTTGCTGTCCAAGAGGGGTAGACAGTTGACACCTGACCATATCCAGTTAATTGTACATCTTCCACAGCCCAAGACACAGAAGGAGGTACAAGCTTTTATCGGCCTCACTTCTTACTGCAGACAATGCATCCCTCAGTATGCATATCTAGCCAAGCCACTGATACAATTGACAACACAGGAGGCAGCGACATCGACTGTCCTCCCTTGGACCCAGGAACATACACTTGTTTTCGAAGAATTGAAGAAAGCTTTATGCCAAGCACCTGTCTTAGCGACACCAAACTACAGTAAACCTTTTACACTTTTTGTCACTGAACGTGATGGTACAGCATTATCTGTTCTCACACAAGATCAAGCAGGACAACACAAGCCTTGTGCTTATTTTTCTAGCACATTAGATCCAGTAGCCCAGGCTTTGCCTGCGTGCCTCAAATCAGTTGCAGCCACAGCTTTAGCTATTAGACAAAGTGATTCCATAGTGTTAGGACACTCCCTGACAGTACAAGTTCCACACTCCGTGGAAGTTCTTTTAAACCGAACACAGACTCAGCACTTGACAATTGCATGATTAACAGGATATGAACTGACACTGTTTCAGCCACACATAGAAATCAGACGCTGCAACATATTGAATCCTGCTACACTGTTACCCTCGATTACCTCAAACCCTGTAACACATGATTGTGTGGAAGTTATTAACATCATGACAAGGCCAAGACAAGACTTGACGGACATTGCATTACCTGATCCAGACCTGACACTCTATGTGGATGGTTCATGTATGAGAACAAGTACAGGAGAGTTAGTAGCTGCATATGCAGTAACTACTGAAACTGAAGTCATAGAAACACATCGTATTGGCACCCTGTCTGCTCAAGCAGCAGAGCTTATCGCTCTGACCCAAGCCTGCATACGAGCCAAGAACCTGAAAGTAAACATATATACAGATTCACGTTATGCATTCGGAGTCGTACACGACTTTGGAGTCCTCTTGCAGGAAAGAGGTTTCATGACCTCTCATGGAGCCAAGATTCAGCATGGCCCCCTCATTCAAGCTCTGTTAGCAGCAATACATTTACCTACAGCTATAGCCATTATGAAGTGCAAGGCACATACGAAAGTCACTGACACCATTTCCCAGGGTAACGACCTGGCAGATCGAACAGCCAAGCTTACAGCTCAGACTCCAGACATTCCAGTTGATACGACAAAGACAGACGTCCCAGTCAAGACGACTTGTATGACAGTTAAGGACCCTACACAAGACGTACTAGACATACAGACACATGCTACTCCAGACGAAATCAAGAAATGGTCTGAACAAGGAGGGGTCCAGACAGATCAGGGATGGATGACGAAGGGAAAAGCCACATGGTTTCTCCCCGACTCTATGGTTCAAGTCATTATTAACACAGCACATAGTCCAGCACATTTAGGAGAAAAAGCCATGTTAGACAGCATCCAGAACCTTTGGTTTAACAAGCATTTACGAGCAGCAGCGAAGCAGAAAGTGCGTACCTGCATGATCTGTTGTCAGTTCAATCCAGGTAAAGGTGTTCCCGTGGAACAAGGTGGATTCCATCCTCCTGACCACCCTTTTGAAGTCCTCCAGATGGATTATATCCAGATGGATCGATGTCGAGGTTTCAAGTATGTCCTCGTAGTTGTATGCGCTTTGTCCAGATGGACAGAAGCATATCCAGTCCCAGATTATACTGCCGCGACCACTGCCAAGCAGCTGGTTCGTGAGTTCTTCCCTCGCTATGGTTTGCCCCGGGTCGTGTATTCAGATAATGGACAGCCATTCTCGTCCGAACTCATGAAACAGGTATCACTTCTGTTAGGGTACCAGTGGAAATTCCATTGCGTACGACATCCCGAGGCAGCTGGCCTCGTCGAGAGACACAATCAAACTCTGAAAATACGAATAGCGAAGGTCTGTGCAGAAAAAGGTGTAGATTGGATGGTAGCCCTGCCGGTTGCCCTCTTCTATATGCGAATGGTCGCTCACTCTAGATCTGGTTTGTCATCCTATGAAGTAGTGTTCGGTCGTCCCCCAAACATGTGGGGTACACCTATGCCTCGTAAAATCACCGATGTTGACAGTAATATGCTGACAGATTACCTAGCTTCCTTGATGTCTGCACTACTCTCTTGTCGTTCACAGGTCGCGGCTGCCTTTCCAGACAACACCCAGGTGAAACCGCACGAGGTCGTTCCTGGTGACCTTGTGTTGGTCCGAAACTTCGATCGCTCAAGCCCTCTGGAGCCCCGCTGGAAGGAACCAAAACTCGTTCTGATGACCACAAGGACCGCCGTAAAGCTAGAAGGAAGAAAAGGCTGGCTCCACTCCAGTCACATCAAGCGTTTCCATGGACTGCGTCCAAAGACTTTTTTCAAGGACTGCCCCGATACTGACTCTAAACTTCCCCTGTTAGAGAAAACTCCGCAGCAGGAGTATAAAATGAAATTGAGGTCTAGTAAGTCAGACAGCGTTTAATTGTTTAAGTCCCCCTCGGGTGAAGCGGTTAGACAGGTTCCTGACATGTATGAGATAGACCCCCATAGTGAGAGAGATAGACGAAATTTCAAGAAAATGAAATACTGTAAAAGTCTGCGAAGCAGATGCATTGTTACGTTATTGTTTATGTTTATTCTGAGTCTTACGATCACATGTATAAGTTATATGCTACATGTATTCTTTCCTCCTCTTGGTTCACATGTACACCTTTCCTCTAATGATACTGTAGAGCACACATTTAGTGAACTACCCCCTCACGAGTTATCCTATCGACTTGCAATGCGCAACAATACTTTTATTCGTATGTTACACTATTCGCACCAGACCAGCAATGCCACTAATTGCTGGGTATGTGGTCGACTCCCCCCTTACCAGACAGTGAAGGGAGTTCTGCCACTCTTTCCTTATCCGTTTTCACTCAATGGCTCGTGTGGAGCATGGTTTACGTTAACATCATCTTTAGACGATAAGTCCCTTTTGAATAGAACCTGTTTCCCAGACAAGGACGGTCTTTCCCATAGGACAGGGTTAGATCTAGAAAATGAAGTATATGATCTAGGTAACTTTTCCTCTAACCTCATGGTTTTTAATGTTCAGTCCGAGACCACTCCAGACTTGCCTTCTATAACAGTTCTACCAGTGAAAGGCGAATTATGTGTTAGAAAGAATGGTTCAGTATACCTAGGACACAGTGATTGTACTACTGTGGTCGAGTATAGTGACAGTGGGAAATCTACTTTCAAAGCCTCACGTCATTCTTATTTTATATGTAGTCAGACCGCATATGTACGTTTGCCCCTAGATTGGGATGGAACATGTTACATTGCCTTCCTACTGCCACCAGTTTTCCTGGCCCCATCCGATTATCATCGAAATACCCATCTAGTACACGTTAGACATAGAAGGGAGATCGAGTCCCCAATTGTCGATCAAACTGAAACTGCATTGGAACAGTATACCGATTTCAACAAAGGTTTCTTTTTCTTCATAGGTCCCGTCCAGAATAGTAAATTAATACGCAGGTTAACCAGAACCCTTGAAGCAGTAGTGAATGAGACTACTTCCGCCCTAGGTAACAGAAGAACAGTCTGCTATGAGATATGTTGTCCTTCAGAACCGCCTTGTTCTTGACGTCATACTGGCCGATAGGGGCGGAGCTTGTAGAGTCATCGGATCTAGTTGTTGCGTTTTCATTCCTAATAACGCACCGTCTGTGTATTCAGCAATAGCTAAACTTCATAAAATAGCCCATCAGCTACACCAGAATCCAGGCACCTGGACTTGGTCCGGCTGGCTCTGGAGTGTAATATCTGCATGGTGATGGAAAGTACTGTCATTCCTAGGAGTAGTAGTAATGATCATATTCAGTTGTTGTCTTTGTTTACAATGTGGCCCAGCGATTTGTGGCTTGTGCGCTACATCTTGTATTCCACGTCCAAAGTCCCATTTCCGAAAGATAAAAGACGAGCAAATGATGCTGTATGAACAGATTGATGGTTCATGAATATTGATGTTTCCTGAAGGGAACGTAGGGAACAAGGAGGGAATGAGGAAAATTGAATTTTGCCCTGTTATGTGTCCCTACGTGCTCCCCCACATGTAAATATATGTGCATGATTAATATGCATTTTCCCTCCATGACCGAATAAAGACGCATTTACAGTTGCGTCCAACGTTATTATGTCAGTTATCCAGTCCTCCGTGAAAGCAACGTGAATTAGGCTTTTAGGCCTATGTTGCCAACGTCTTTACATTGTGCACGTTAAATCATTAAGATGCACCCGTTTCTAGGCCTCACAGGGCCCGGACACCAGATTCAAGCCTCAAGTCTCCTGAATCATTCCGAGAGATGCAGCCCCGCCCGCATCCCTGACCCTTCACTTACTTCCTGCCAAGCAACGCGGTGCCCGGCTCGGCCTGGCCTGACTGCCAAGAATATGTTATGCCTACAGTTATCTGTTCAGCTCCCCGGCTTCACATTCCTAGCTAACGAACAGCATAAACATATCCATCTATAGTCTAGTCTTCCTGTCTCCATGCAAATGACTTACTGTATTAGTATCCATAGAAGATCCATAGCACACGCAATACATGAAGAAATATATGCATGCACTAGCTTTAGTGACAAGTATCCTTTGCCCCGATGACTTTTAGAATCAAGCAACATGTACTCTAAACACAAGATATCAGATACGCTATAGTTACAGGTCGTTCTGACATCCCAGACTTTAGTCTCCTCTACTAGTGCTAGGAGTCAGCGGCCCCCAGCCCTTCCCAGTTACACGTCATGACTCGTTTTGCGCGCACCAGTAGGTTAAAGGTTCCAGCTGCCCATGAAGCCCCCTCCATGTGTCCACCCACTTATGACACTTCTGTGACGTCTACATCACACACCTCCGTGCACGCCCTGTGCACGCCTTCTTTTCAAGCCCATATGTTCTTATCTTTCGTTTGTCACTTGTTACGCCTACTGTATTCAATGCAACTGTATGGTTTTACTATATATACTGTATGATGTTAATGAGAGATGTCGTCCCCCCCTTTTTTCCTCCTGAGATTGTCCCTTCCTGAACCTTAGCCGGTGATGGAACCCGATGGTCCATTGGCTCGAGCCACTTAATTAAAGCCCGTATGACTCAGATACCACGGATTTTGCCTCTTATTTATTGAGCTATCCTTTTCAGTTAATGCATAGAAAAATAGTACCGGTAATTATTTATTTATTTACTACAGGAGGATGGCCAGAAGGTAGACTCACCTTGCTGATTGTTATTTCTGAAGTTCTTTTGACCGGGACCTCGGTAACCCCCAACCTCTTTGAGGGTAGAACTGTGGCTTGTAGTCTTGATAGGCGTAGCTTGAATTAAAGAAGCCTCTGGATCCCTGGTTACAGTAGGTTTGACCGATAAAGTGGCTCCTGTCTCTACCGGCCAGTGCAAAAACCTGTTGAGAGAGCATCTTTTTCAAAGATTGTTGGGCTTTGTCAATTAAAAAAAATGTGGTAACATATCTTTTAAGGTTCTTGATAAAGTAATCCCCAAACAGGAGGCCATCAGCCTTGATGCCTGGAGCGAGAGAAGCCAGATTAGCTAATTTGGGATCCAACTTTAAAAGGAGACCTTTTCTCTCTTCATGAGTTATAACCGAGTTGGCATTGTCAAACAAGCAAAAGGCTCTCTGAGTCTACATAGAGAGATTTTGGGGGTCAATATCTAGATTGTCCAATCTAGCAGCCTCCGCTATATCAAAAATGCTAGCTAGTGGACACACTACATCCAGTAATTTATCTTGACAAGTCAACCAGGCCTTGTCAACATCTTTGCTGGGACCTTTGCCGAATTTTGAAAAGAAGGTGAGCAAAGATGGGTCAATTGATGCAGTTGAAGTAATGTTAGAGAAAAGGGATGGCCTGGGACATTCAGATCTCAATTTACTCCTCGTTTGTTTAAGGGTAGACGAAGTCTAAAATCGATATAATCTCCTACATGGGCATAGGAAACCACTCCATTGAGTTTGGATATCGAATACGAGGGGGATCGAACATAGGAGAACCTTCAGTGTACTGGACTGTTTTGGGTAAAAAGGAATACATTTTGGACTTTTTCAGAGGAGATGGAGAAGAAGAAGGATCATTGACCCCAAACATATCAGTAATATCATCTGCATCCTCCATATCTTCATCAGTGTCCAAAATATTAGAAATAATTAGTTGTCGGGGATCATCTTGAACATTCTTAGTCTTAGACTTGCACTTAACATATGATTTGGTATTCCCCGCTTTCATGGTAGGCCTGGGAGGAGCAACTTCCTCAGTCTGGTGTAAGGAAACCTCACTTCTCAAACGTGCAAAATCTGTATTGGGGGTAATAGCTTGTTTCTTTTTGATAGGTAAAGGCAACAATTTCTGTTTTCTGTTTCCCCCGCAGAATGGGCCAGAAAAGTCTTATACATCATGCTCATCATAGAATTGTTTATATTTTTCTACATCTTTTACATAGAAGCTGCAACGGCCTGCTCCACTCAGTGTCAGGGACTGTCCGGGACTATGTGGGGAACACAGTCAGGGACTTGGGCAAAGACTGGGAACTGGGTAGAAAACTTACACAGGAAGAGGAGTACAGCGCTGCCCAGGATCATACAGGAGTCAGAGGAGAAAAAGGGATCCAAAGGGGAAGCCTGTACAAGTGAACAAGATGGGTAAGACTTAGAAAGGAAGGGCACTCACAAGGCAATTTAGCATTCAGAATAACTACACCCAGGATGAATGTGCAAGACATATATATGAAATAACATTAACCATAAAGGGTGATGTGGGGTAAAGCACTCAGGAGCTCCACACGGTAAGACTGAAGCTCAGTAAGTTTCATACCCACAATTGCTGTTACAGATACTGACTGCAAATACCCACATGTAGGATATGCATGCAAAGGCAGGGTCTGTGGAGCTTATACCTATGGTGATGTTATAAATGTAACTCAAAGACAATACTCACAGTGAACAAGAAACACCACCTAGGTAGTCAGCTGTGCCCACGGAGCCTGGCGATCAAACAGGAACATGCAAGGCAGTAACAGCAAGGGGGTAGAACTAAACACAAGCACAATAGACAAGGATCTAGCAAGGAGGAGTGCTTAACAGGAAAGGAATGAAATCACAGGACACACTTGGCAGAAAGCAGGTAACAAACATACAAGGTAACAGAAGTAAGACCGCAGAATAGCAAACTAGGAACTGGAACCAAGGAAATGGGAAGAAAGGCAGGGACTGGAAAGGGATATACAGAAGGGGTGACTACAAGGGTATACTAGAACAGTGCAGGTTAAGGATTCAAGAAAACAAAGTATCACAGAAGGCAGTGCTGGGGCAGGAACAAGAAGTGAGCTAAGCCTCAGGAGTCAAGGCAGCACTGCAGACAGTGCCAGTTCAGGAACAGGGAATTATCAAAGCTTCAGGAGTCAAGGTAGCACTGCAGGCAGTGCTAGTTCAGGAACAGGGAAATTACTAAAGCTTCAGGAGATAAGGTAGCACTGTAGGCAATACTGGTTCAAGGAAACAGGGCATATCTACATCTCAGGAAACAAGGAGTCAAGAGAGTACTGCAAGCAGTGCAAATCAGGAACAAGAAATAGCTAAGCCCAGGAACAAAGAATAACTATAGCTCAGGAACTCAGGAAATAAGGTAGCACTGTAGGTGGTGCTAATTCAGGCACAAGGAATATATGTAGCTCAGGAACTCAGAAACAAGGTAGCACTGCAAGCAGTGCTAATTCAGGCACAAGGAATAGCTGTAGCTCAGGAACTCAGAAACAAGGTAGCACTGCAAGCAGTGCTAATTCAGGAGAAGGGAAACTGCTGCAGTTCAGGAACAAGGAATACTAAGGCTATGGGGCCAGGGTAGCACTGCAGGCAGTGCTAATTCAGGAACAGGGAAAACAGCAGCAGGTCAGGAACAAGGCATAATTAAAGCTCAGGAAACACTGGAAACAAGAATAGCAAAAGCTCAGGAAACTCTGGAAACAAGGATTGGTATCACCGGTAAACAGCTACAATGACCAACCTTTGCCTGAAGGGAGCTGGGGCTTAAAAGAGCTCACAGTAATCACATGCAGCTGGTGTGAGCAGGCTAGCAGCAGTCAACCACAGGTGAGCTGAATTCCTCCACCCATCCTTGGCCTGCAGGGGTGGAGACAAAGCAGTGAGCAGGGAATTCTGGGTAATGGAGTTTCAGGCATGAGTAGGCCGGCTTTAAGTTTAAGCAGGCTGGCTTTCACAAAACCCGGCATGGATTGGGAATGGATGTCAATTCCCAAATAGTGTCCAAATGGCTGGAAGTCAAGATGTGCATGCAGGGGAGTGTCGGGTAGCATATTAGAACACTGGAGAGTCCCACAGTTCAGCCCCCTGGTGGTGGACACGAGAACACAGGGAGCGAATCGTGACACTCAGGAATGAATAATAATCATTCAAGTCATTTTTAAAAGCTTCCCTGTCAACATAGTCTTCACTGGGCAAAGGAAAGCTATCAAGTTCCATTTTATTAAAAGGAGTCAAATAATGCAGGCAGATATGTTAGAAAACCAATGAGGGCGGAAACCAGAGCCTAAAACACACCCCGAGCGTGCACTTGCCCAACAGTCCACAGACAGGCTATTGGGAGGCGGAGAAATAAGCCACACCCCTCCTGTGACGCCACGTTGTCTGGCAGAAGCACAGAGCCACAAGAAGAAGCAGAAACAAAAGTGTGGTCATTAGAAATGACCACTTGTAACCACGAGTTTAAACAAAGCCCGCAGCCTAGTCGCGGCACGGACAGCAGTGTCCTAAAATGGTAGACGTGAGTGACGATGTGAGGAAAGAAACAGTACTGCACGCACAGCAGAAGGATCAAGAAACAGAGACGAGAGACGCTCAACAGTAGGGAACAGCGACAATACTTTAAACAATCCAACAAGCATATATGTTATTAATACTACAACGTTAAAACAATAATGACCACAATGTTAAAGAAAGGTACTTATCTTCACTGTGTGCAGCGGGGCTGTTCCCAGTCATGCAGGACATTATACATGTTACTATGATGTTATTGGTTGTAGTGATCATTATGTTTTTTATTCCCAATGGCTAGCCTGTTGCTCAGTGTCTTGAGATTTGAAGTTTTAACATTCTTGACTGTTGCTATTGAAATCAAAGCAAGATTTGTGGTAAATAAATAAATTATTACCGGATCTATTTTTGACTATAATCAATAAACAGGTAGCTCAATAAATAAGAGTCAAGATACGAGGTAGCTGAAGTTGACAGGCTTTAATCAAGCATAAAGGACAGGAACAGGACAGCCTGTACAGGAATGGGATGGCAGGGCCCGACAGCTGTCGGGGGCAGGATCTGGGAATTGGCTAGCAAACTTTAATATCGGTGCACAATATATATATCAAAACAATTGCATTGCATTCAATACAGTAGGCGTAGCAGTAGGCGGAGTTCGTAGCAGTCGCGAAAGATAAGGGTGAAATGAGGTAACAAGAAGGCGTGTACAGGGCGTATACATAGACATGTGATGCAAACGTAACAGAATATGTCATAAACGGGGCGGAAACATGGAGGGGGCTACCTGAGCAGCTGGGACCTCTAACCTAGTGATGCGTGCAAACTGACAATGACGTGTTACCAGGGAGAACTGGGGGGCTATGACTTCTGCGCTAGAAGAGGAGACTAAAGTCTGGAGTGTCAGAGCGACATGTACCCAGGCATATCTAGTATCTGGTGTTTAGAGTACATGTTGATAGAATCCAAAAGTTATCAGAGTAAAGGCTAACAGACATTAAGACTGGTGCATACATAATTCTACATGTAGTGCGTGTGCGGGGAATATTCTATGAATATTAATACAGTATTTCTCTTACATGGAGACATAAAGGCTAGACCATGACGGAAACTATTGATGCGATTCAGTAGCTTAGGAATGCAGAGAAGGAGGGCTGGACTGATAACTAGAAACATAACATACTCTTGGCAGACTGGGAGGCAGAGCCAGGCCGAGCTGGGCACTGCGAGGCATGAAAGTAAGCTAAGGGTCAGGGATACAGGTGGGGGCTGTATCGCTCCTTGGAGAGGGTTCAGAAAACAGGAGCTGAATCTGAGTCCGGGCCCTTTTGAGGCCTAGAAACGGGGATAATTCAATGAATTAACGTGCACACTGTAAAACGTGGCAACGTAGCTTTACATAGGCCTGATATTCGTTGTATTCACGAAAACTGGAAACTGGCATACTAGAGATGGACACAACTATAATTGCGTCTTTAATCGATCATAGGGGATACATGCATATCGATCATGCACATATGACATAACATAGGGAACACGTAGGCACATACAACATGGCAAAATTTACTTTTCCACATTCCCTCCTTGTGCCCTACGTTTCCATCAGGAAACATCTATATTCATGATACCATCTATCATTTCATATAGCATCATTTGCTCGTCTCGAATTGTCTTGGAACGGGACTTAGGACTAGGAATACAAGAGGTAGCACAAATGCCGCAAATCGCAGGGCCACATTGTATACAGAGGCAGCAACTGAATATGATCATAACTGCAATACCTAGGAATGACAATACTTTCCATCCCCAGGCAGATATGATACTCCAGAGCCAACCGGACCATGTCCAGGTGCCTGGATTCTGGTGTAACTGATGGGCAATTTTGTGAAGTCTGGTTATAGCTGAATAAACAGACGGCGCGTTATTAGGAATGAAAATGCAGCAACTAGATCCGATGACTCTACATGCTCCTCCTCTATCGGCCAGTATGACGTCAAGAACGAGACGATTTTGGAGCACGACAAATCTCATAGCAGATTGCTCTTCGGTTAAGTTACCTAGAGCAGAAGTAGTCTCATTCACTACTGCTTCAAGGGTTCTGGTTAACCTACGGATTGACTTACTATTCTGGACAGGTCCTATAAAGAAAAAGAAACCTCTATTGAAATCTGTATACTGTTCTAGAGCAGTTTCAGTTTGATCGACAATTGGGGACTCAATCTCCCTTCTATGTCTGACGTGTACTAGATGTGTGTTTCTGTGATAATCAGATGGGGCTAGAAAAACTGGTGGCAGTAGGAAGGCAATGTAACATGTTCCATCCCAATCGAGGGGCAGACGAACATATGCGGTCTGACCACAAACAAAATAAGAATGACGTGAAGCTTTGAAAATAGATGTCCCACTGTCACTATACTCGACAGTAGTAGTACAATCACTATGTCCTACATGTGCGGAACCATTCTTTCGGACACATAATTCGCCTTTGACTGGTAGTACTGAAATAGCAGGTAAGTCTGGAGTAGTATCAGACTGAACATTCAGTACCATAAAATTCGAAGAATAATTACCTAAATTGTAAACTTCATTTTCTAGATCTAACCCTGTTCTATGGGGGAGACCTTGCTTGTCTGGAAAACATGTTCTATTCAGAAGGAACATATCATTTGAAGATGACGTTAACATGGACCATGCTCCACACGAACCATTATGTGAAAACGGATAAGGAAAGAGTGGCAGAACTCCCTTCGGTGTCTGGAAAGGGGGGAGTCGACCACACACCCAACAATTAGTAGCATTGCTGGTCTGGTGTGAATAATGTAACATTCTTACAAATGTATTATTTCTCATAGCAAGACGATAGGATAACTCGTGAGGAGGCAGATCACTAAATGTGTGCTCTACTGTACCATTAGAAAACTTATTTACATGAGAAATTGGGAAACATAAATGTAATGCATAACTTGTGCAGGTAACCATCAAACTTAGAAACAATATGAAACTTAGAAAAACGATACATCGGATAGAGTTTTGACTAACTCTCTCACTATGGGGGTCTATCTCATACATGTCAGATACCTGTCTAACCGTTTCACCCGAGAGGGACTTAGACAATTAAACTGGCTGACTTATTTTACTAGACCGGAGCTTTAACTTATACTCCTGTTGCGGAGTTTTCTCTAACAGAGGAACTTTCAGTTCAGGATTCAGATCAGTGTCTGGTTTCAGGCAGTCTTTAGAAATGGAACAGTCCTTAGAAATGCCCTTGAAAATGTTTGTTCTCGGACTCCATGGAACTTTTTTATATGGGACAGATGGACCCACCCCTTGCGGCCTTCCAACTTCACGGCCGTACGGGTGGTCAGGAGGACAAGTCGTGGCTCCTTCCAACGAGGCTCCAGCGGACTTGAACGATCAAAGTTCCTTACAAGGACAAGGTCGCCTGGAATGACCTCATGCGGTTTCACTTCAGTATTGTCTGGGAATGCAGCGGCAACCTGTGAACGACAAGAGTGTAGGGCAGACATCAAGGAAGCTAGGTAATCTGTCAACATATTACTGGAAACATCTGTAATACTGCGGGGTCTAGGTGTACCCCACATGTTTGGGGGGCGGCCGAATACGACCTCATAAGGGGACAGACCTGATCTGGAATGTGCAACCATTCGCATAAAGAATAAAGCAACTGGCAGGGCAACTAGCCAGTCTACACCTTTCTCTTTACATGTCTTGGCAATACGGATTTTCAGGGTCTGATTATGTCTCTCTACGAGACCGGCTGCTTCAGGATGGCGCACACAATGGAACTTCCACTGGTACCCTAACAAGAGGGAAACATGTTTCATTAACTCGGATGAGAATGGCTGGCCGTTATCAGAATACACGACCCTAGGGAGTCCATAACGGGGAAAGAATTCACGAACCAACTGCTTGGCAGTGGTCGCTGCTGTGTAATCTGAAACTGGATATGCTTCTGTCCACCTGGACAAAGCGCATACAACTACAAGGACATACTTGAAACCTCGACATCGCTCCATCTGAATATAATCCATCTGGAGGACTTCAAAAGGGTGGTCCGGAGGTTGGAATCCACCTTGTTCCACCGGGACACTTTTACCTGGATTGAATTGACAACATATCATACAGGTACGGACTTTCTGCTTGGCTGCAGCGCGTAAGTGCTTGTTGAACCAAAGGTTCTGTATACTGTCTAACATGGCTTTTTCTCCTAGATGTGCTGGACTATGTGCGGTATTGATAATGACTTGAACCATAGAGTCGGGGAGAAACCATGTGGCTTTTCCCTTCGTCAACCATCCCTGATCTGTCTGGACCCCTCCTTGTTCGGACCATTTCTTGATTTCTTCAGGAGTAGCATGTAACTGTATGTCTATGACATCTTGTGTAGGGTCCTTAACTGTCATACAAGTAGTCTGTTCTGGAGTGGATGTCTGTGTCTTGTTAACTGGAATGTCTGGTGTCTGAGCTGTAAGCTTGGCTGTTCGGTCTGCTAGATCGTTACCTTGGGAAATGATGTCAGTAACTTTCGTATGTGCCTTGCACTTCATGATAGCGATAGCTGTCGGCAAATGTATTGCATCTAACAGAGCTTGAATGAGGAGACCATGCTGAATCTTGGTTCCATGAGAAGTCATGAAACCTCTCTCCTGCCAGAGCACTCCGAAGTCGTGTACAACTCCGAATGCGTAACGTGAATCTGTATATATGTTTACTTTCAGGTTCTTGGCACGTATGCAGGCTTGGGTCAGAGCAACTAGCTCTGCTGCTTGAGCAGACAGGGTGTCAATACGGTGTGTTTCAATAACTTCAGTGTCAGTAGTCACTGCATACGCGGCTACTAGTTCTCCTGTACTAGTTCTCATACATGAACCATCCACATAAAGAGTCAGGTCGGGATTAGGTAATGCAATGTCTGTCAGGTCTTGTCTTGGCTTAGTCATAGTGTTAATGACTTCCACACAGTCATGTGTGGCAGGATTTGAAGTAACTGACGGTAACAGAGTAGCAGGATTTAGAACGTTGCAGCGTCTGATTTCTATGTGTGGCTGGAACAGTGTCAGTTCATATCCTGTTAAACGTGCAATGGTCAAGTGCTGAGTCTGTGTTCGGTTTAAAAGAACTTCCACGGAGTGTGGAACTTGTACTGTCAGGGAGTGTCCTAATACTATGGAATCACTTTGTCTGATTGCTAGAGCTGTGGCTGCAACTGACTTGAGGCACGCAGGCAAAGCCTGGGCTACTGGATCTAATGTGCTCGAAAAATAAGCACAGGGCTTGTACTGTCCTGCTTGATCTTGTGTGAGAACAGATAATGCAGTACCATCACGTTCTGTGACAAAAAGTGTAAAAGGCTTACTGTAGTTCGGTGTAGCTAGAACAGGTGCTTGGCATAAGGCTTTCTTTAATTCATTAAAAGCACGTGTATGTTCAGATGTCCAAGGGAGGACAGTCGATACGGCTGCCTCCTGTGTTGTTAACTGTATCAGTGACTTTGCTAGAAATGCATACTGAGGAATCCATTGTCTGCAATAAGAAGTGAGGCCAATAAAAGCTCGTACCTCCTTCTGTGTCTTGGGCTGTGGAAGACTCGCTATTAACTGGATACGGTCTGGTGTCAACTGCCTACCCCACTTGGACAGGAAGTGGCCTAAGTAGATCACTTGCTGGACACAGAACTGGAGCTTCGAAGGGGACACCTTGTGCCCCATCTCGGCTAGGAAATACAGAACTGTAAGTGACGCTCGCTCGCAATCACGTTCAGAACGGGCTGTGATCAGTAGATCATCTACATACTGGAGCAGGGCAGTGTCAGTTGGCATGTGGATATTGTCTAGTTGTCTTTTAAGTGCTTGACTGTAAATGCTAGGACTTTCTGTGAAACCTTGAGGAGCTCGTGTGAATTTATAGCTCCTTCCATTTAAACAAAAACCGAAAAGGTATTGGCTGTCTGGATGAATCGGAACACTGAAAAATGTATTCTTGAGGTCTATAACAGTGAAAAATGTAGCTTCAGAATCAATAGCTGTCAATAGAGATGAAATATCTGGGACTACTGGATACTGGGGTATGATACATTTATTAAGTTCCCGAAGGTCAATCACTAATCGATATACTGGAGGTGCATTTGGATCAGTACGTTTCATGACTGGAATGATAGGAGAATTACATACATTGGAGTCAGTTTCTACGACCACTCCTTGAGCAATGAGCTCGTCAATAATTTTAGATAAGGCTGCTACAGCCTCAGGTGGCAATCTGTACTGTCTGATTCGTGGCAAGACTATACCTTGCTTGAGGGTCACACGATGGGGTGTGATTTGCATAAAACCTACATCAGTTGGACCTTGCGCCCATAAATGCTGTGGAACATTTAGTAACCTTGGATCAAAATCACGTAATACATAGTGATCTTTAAAGTCACGCAAAAACAATCGTATTCCTTCTGGAGAGCAGCAAATAACTGCACCTAATTCTTTTAATGCCTAACAAATTTTCTGGACACGATTTCGTAAGTAACAAGTCAGTAGTTCGGGACAATGGACCAACTTCTAGAGTAACTGGCTTTGAAATCTCGTTAACAATAGGCTTTCCTGAAAATCCAAGGGAAACATTTCTAGAGCCTGAGAGCGGAGCCCCTGGAACCTCGTCATGACTGATAGTAGTCCTACTTGCCCCTGTATCAATCAAAAACTTTCTGTCTTTCCCCAATACTTGACTGTGTACATAGGGGCCCTCTTGATCTACAGGTATCTCGATGAGAGGCAAGCCTACCTCCCTCTCTAGGCTGTTTCATGAATACTGTTGATACTCTGGATACTCTGTCTGGGCATACTGGTACATCTGCTGTGTAACATGCTGTGTTGCAGCAATAGGCTGCGGTGCTGGAACTGTCTGTTGTGCATTCTGTGGTGGCTAGAAGTCTGTGAAACTTGCTCTTGTCTAGGCGGACGTGGTCTTTCTTTAGTCTTACCAGTTGCTATGTTGTGTTTCAGAACTGCACACTCGTTTATAAAATGACCTGGCTGTTTACAATAATTGCATGTCCCTTTAACGGGAGCTGCAGGATGACTGACTTGATTCAGACCCCTCTTCTGACTGTCTTGTGGAACAGATTGTGCAACTAGTACTTTCATTTTCGTGTCCTTCATACGTCTCCTTTCGTGTTCTTGCTCTTCCCTGATTCTATTCTGGTGATACTGGAGCATTTGGAGCATTTGTGACGGGGTACTAGCTTGCCAGGTACTTTCGACTTTCAAAACTCGATTTTTAACTTGTGGGCTTGAATTCTCGACTAGTTTAGTAACAAAAAGATGAGGGTATGACTCGCTACCTGTCTTCAAACCACTGTTAATAATAAAACATTTTTCAAATCTAGAATAGAAATCACTAGTGTCTTCATCCTGTTTCTGTTTGCATGCTGAGATTGCATCCCAATCTTCCTTTTTCGTGGATAATAACCTTGGCAAAACTTGTATCAATAACTCTGGCAATTCTTTACATTTGTCCCCAAGACCGGTACCTGGTACTCGTATTTTATCTTCAGCTTCCAGAGCTGTCCAATCAATCTTTTTCTCTCCCACCTCCCATTCTTTTTCCTTGAGTTTTTCATATACCCCTGCGGGCAACAGGACCTTTAACATTTTATTGATATCTGGATACGTGTATGTCCTTTAATTCTCGATGGAACCCTGCTGGATCTTTGTCGTGACAGGGAATTAATTTCTTCATCTCTAAGAGTTCCATCTTTGTGACAGGGGTGTAAACAAATACTCGTTGCATTTCACCACCCGTTGTCCTAACTGGATGTACTTCTCGTAACGGGTGCTGTCTATCTATGTAAAATGGTTTACTTTCTGGAGGTGAGACGTGAACAAAATGCGGGTTCAGAAACGTTCTATATTTGTGGCGCTGTTCTAGAATGACACTAATTAAATCTGTACCTAAACCTTTCCATTTATACTGGAGTAACTCGTTCAGAACATCATGTAACGGACCTGGATCAGAATGTTGTCCCTCATACAGTGTAATGAGGTGCTGGATCATATACATACCCACCAGTCGCTGCTCGGCTGGGGGCAGTTTCAGAAACATTTGTGCCACTATTTCGTCTGGAAAGTGGTAGAATCAGTAATCCATCGGACTGCTGATCGGGCTAGTTCTTGTTCATGCATGGTACTAAGTTCACTATAACCGATTCGTGATTTCAGAATGTGATCGGTAGCTTGAAATACTTGTTCTAGAGAATCTTGTTCTGGTGCTGGAAGATGAAAGACTTTCTTGTGTTCTAGGCGTGAATGTCGGTCTGGAAATCTAGATTTACCTACATACGCTATTCTGGCGGTATTCTCGTCTTCTACTTCTTCAGTATCAGTGTTATCTTCTTTCTCGCTTACTTGTGCTGCTTTGCGTTTCTCGTGTAACCTTATTATTTCCTTACGAATTTTCTTGTACATACTTTCTATACAACTGAGTGTCCTGTGTCTTCCCTCGGCTATATGATCACTCCACTTTGTCAGAACTCTCATTTCGATCGGATCTTTAGTCGGATAATCTTGTTCCCTAATTAAACAATTGATTAGAAACTTTAATAGCATGAGCTGAGTCTCGGCTTTCCTTAGAGACATGATTTCGCCAATACTTTCTGGATCATCCCCTGTACGGATGAAACGATATATTCTGTCTAGATCTTCTTTCATATTCGGTAGGGTGTCCAAATACTCGGTCACCCGTCTTACGCGCAATGAATATATAACCATATTATCATCGCCTGGGACTGGATCATAACGGCATTCGGTAAGAGATCGCTTGATATCTGCAACGGACTGATGTTTGGGCGTACGCTGTAACGCACGTTCATGTAACTCGACTAACGTTACACGTTTGTGTGGCGGCGGGGTACCAGGAGGACCTCCCCCCGCGGCCCCTAAACTGGAATCGTCGACTGATACTCTTCGTGCTGGCAGAGTGACCGATGTAGCGGGTACTTGTACTACGGACTGGACCGGGGGTACCGTAACAGGTGCTGTAACAGGTGCCCCGGTGGCTGGAGGAACAGGAATTACATTATTTACAGGAGCTGGCGGAGCAGGATTCGCATATTCTGGGACTGTGTCGTCCAAATAGGACGAGAGAAAAATATCAGCTGCGGTCGGTTTGTGACGTAGCTTAATCGGAACTAATGGCGGCGGAAAATTACATGGTGCTTCCGGGGTTGCTTTCGGCAAGCCCTCGGCAAGAAGAGGATACATACCCTTAATGAGGGCATTTCTCTGTCTGTCTGACTGTTCGGCTTTAACTCGTTCACCTACTTCAATTAATTCCCTTTCTTGGGCTCTTTCTGAGGATTCTCTACTTAATTCTAACTTTCTGACTTCTTTTTCGGTTCTTTTATGAGATTCTTTGCGCCATAACTCGATGGCATCTCTCTGGGACTGTCTGGCCTTCTTTTTCCATAATGCTTCTTCTACTCGCATGATGCACTCGGCATCCCACGTACCTGATACGGGCCATCTATACTTTTCCTCTAATTCTTTGGTGTACTCCACCCATAAGTCTAGATATAATATGGCACTTATGCCATGCTTTTGATACATAAAATGACCTGGACTGTCCCTAGGCGGGACAGGAACTGCTTCCTCGAGCAGACCTTTTCTAGTTTTTAACTGACGTAACTTTGAGAACAGAGGCATAACCTAGGCTGGAGTCTGGACACAATACAATACACGATAAACACAATAATAACTGAAAAACTAATCATTCATACCACGACATTGAAAACACATGGAATAACATTTAAAATGACAGTTCGGACAGAATACTACCTGAAATACTGAAAACAGAATACATGAATTTCTCGAGAACAGAACTTACTAGAACAGAAACTTACTAGAATGACTAGATGCACTGCTAAAACAGTACGAAACTTACCGGTCCCATAAAGAGACACGTCAGGACCCGCGCCCACCTAGGTGAACACTTCGTGTTGGATTTGCGTACCCAAACCCACGGACCAGAGACAAATCAATTGACCCTGTCTAGATACTACCCCAGCAACGGTACTCACCGGGCAGCAAGAACGGAAGGCCTCGGACTGGACTGGACTGCTACGACGACGGACGGACGAACTTCGGACTTCAGTTACAGGTGGGCCTCCGGATACCTCGGACCTTGGACTCTCGGCTTGGGCTCTGGTCGGGACTCGCCGCGTTCCTCCACCGCCTCGTCTGGACGCTGGACCGCAACCTCCGTCTCCTCCGTGGGCCTGAGGGATACTTGAAGCAGAAATATCTGCACGTGCACGGTATGGTTCCGTCACGGCTGCAGAGGATCAGGGGGCCTGCGTGGCTTCTCCGGCGCGTGGGGAAAGGGCAAGTCCCTATTCGGGCGCCATTATGTGGTAAATAAATAAATTATTACCGGATCTATTTTTGACTATAATCAATAAACAGGTAGCTCAATAAATAAGAGTCAAGATACGAGGTAGCTGAAGTTGACAGGCTTTAATCAAGCATAAAGGACAGGAACAGGACAGCCTGTACAGGAATAGGATGGCAGGGCCCGACAGCTGTCGGGGGCAGGATCTGGGAATTGGCTAGCAAACTTTAATATCGGTGCACAATATATATATCAAAACAATTGCATTGCATTCAATACAGTAGGCGTAGCAGTAGGCGGAGTTCGTAGCAGTCGAGAAAGATAAGGGTGAAATGAGGTAACAAGAAGGCGTGTACAGGGCGTATACATAGACATGTGATGCAAACGTAACAGAATATGTCATAAACGGGGCGGAAACATGGAGGGGGCTACCTGAGCAGCTGGGACCTCTAACCTAGTGATGCGTGCAAACTGACAATGACGTGTTACCAGGGAGAACTGGGGGGCTATGACTTCTGCGCTAGAAGAGGAGACTAAAGTCTGGAGTGTCAGAGTGACATGTACCCAGGCATATCTAGTATCTGGTGTTTAGAGTACATGTTGATAGAATCCAAAAGTTATCAGAGTAAAGGCTAACAGACATTAAGACTGGTGCATACATAATTCTACATGTAGTGCGTGTGCGGGGAATATTCTATGAATATTAATACAGTATTTCTCTTACATGGAGACATAAAGGCTAGACCATGACGGAAACTATTGATGCGATTCAGTAGCTTAGGAATGCAGAGAAGGAGGGCTGGACTGATAACTAGAAACATAACATACTCTTGGCAGACTGGGAGGCAGAGCCAGGCCGAGCCGGGCACTGCGAGGCATGAAAGTAAGCTAAGGGTCAGGGATACAGGTGGGGGCTGTATCGCTCCTTGGAGAGGGTTCAGAAAACAGGAGCTGAATCTGAGTCCGGGCCCTTTTGAGGCCTAGAAACGGGGATAATTCAATGAATTAACTTGCACACTGTAAAACGTGGCAACGTAGCTTTACATAGGCCTGATATTCGTTGTATTCACGAAAACTGGAAACTGGCATACTAGAGATGGACACAACTATAATTGCGTCTTTAATCGATCATAGGGGATACATGCATATCGATCATGCACATATGACATAACATAGGGAACACGTAGGCACATACAACATGGCAAAATTTACTTTTCCACAGATTAAATAGCGGTCTTGATATAACATTGGAATACTGTAAACCATTATTGTCTACCATCAATCAAATCCCAATTGAAACAATCGCTAATAAACATGGACAATCCTGAGCCCAGGGCATGGATGGCATCCCAGCTACCATTTTGTAATTGCCCCCTTTTTCTGGCTAAAGCTTTTTAAGTCACTTTTTACCTTTTGCATTATATTTAACCAGATCCCTGATTCCTGGAAAGGAAGTCATATTGTGCTCGTTTATTGAAGAGGCGACATGTTTGATCCATTCAACTATCACCATATTGCCATGGTGATGCCTGGGAACGTGTTTGTAAAAGTTATTTTAAATCCATTGAAGCTTCGGATGATTGAAAAATATTTGCCTACAATTGAACAGATTGGATTTTGTTCCTCTTTCTCAAGAGTTTATAACATCTTATGTTTACAAATGCTGCGTGAAAAATATGTGGAGATAAAATATGAAATTCTATATTTGCGATATTGATTTTAGCTGAGCGTTTGATGCTTTAAATGTACCAAAAACTGAAAAATTTGAATATTCCTGATCATTTTAATAAGATAATATAACATAACACATGTATATGTAAAGCACACGTTCACCCAAGGGTATCTTGGTGTGTAATAACAGATGTTTATTGTTAGCCAACTCAATGGTACTCATTTTATTACCCTCAGAAAGATGAAAGGCTGAGTGGACCCGCCAGGATTTGAACCTGTGATCATGCGGTTGTAAACAGGCCCCTACAGTGTAGCATTAGTTCACTAAGCCACCAGACCCAGCTTTAATCAATCTTCTCTCTTATAACTGGCTGGGTGTGTTATCAGAGACAATCACTGTATTTACAATATGGATTTGTTTGGCTAACTGGTTAAACCCTTAGCTGCGGGGTGTTTTCCCCCGCTGTGCGGGGGGGGGGAGGGGGCCGCGCGCGGCGCCGCTGTGCTGGTGACGAGCTCGGCTCGGCTCATCATGAGGCACAGCGGAGCTGCCCTCATGACGAGCTGAGCTCATCACACCCACACCCGTTTTCGAACGTTCAGCAAAGCGGGGAAATTATCCCCGCGTGCGAACGTTCCAACGGCTGTGACGAGCTCAGCTCGTCATGAGGGCAGCTCAATCGTCCCTCATGACGAGCTGAGCTCGTCACTAGCACACAAGGGGTTAAAACAAGGATGTGTTTTAGCCCCAATTTTATTTTCAATTTATATATCTAATTTTTCGAACTCCATAAAATCGTTTAGGGCCAGATGTAGGAAGGCTATTACCGGTCGGTAACGTAATAGCCTTTTCAGATGTATGTGGTATATTTACCGATTCGGTAAATAACGAATCGGTATTTACCGATTTCATTATTTACCGAATCATCATTTACCGATTTGGTATTTACCGAATTGGTAAATGAGATGTAGGAAGCACTATGAAGAGTGCTTTTGTGCTTTAAGAATTCCGTATTTACCACCAACTATTAGTTGGTGGTAAATAAGGAATTCCTCTGTAAATGCAAATCTGTGCATTTACATCTGTGCCATGTGACAGACATACATGCCCTTAGGGCATGTATGTATGCCACATGTGCACACCAGCACTATTCAGGGGTGCAACATGGTGTCAAAGTGACACCCTGCCACCCTTGACTCTTTCCCTATTTTACCGAATCGTTATTTACCGATTCGGTAATTGACATTCATGCCTATGGGCCTTCAGGCCCATAGGAATGAATGGCAATTACGAATCGGTAAATACTGATTCGGTAAATACCGAATCTTAACGATTCGGTATTTTTTACTGACTTTTTATCTACATTGCATTTACCGATTCGAAAATACCGAATTGGTAAAATTCGGTATTTTCGAATCGGTAAATTACAATTACCTACATCTAGCCCTAAATCCTTTTCTTCTGCAAATGGAAAATGAAGAAATATCATTATTAGCTATGCTGACAAATTAGTGCTTATTTAACATATTTCTGTGGGGCTACAACGACAGGGAGGTACTGATGAGTGATACAGCTGTCATACAGTACATCATGAAGTAGGCTCCAGAAAGCTGTGTAGCAAGCCTAAAGGAGCTTGGCTTTTGGCACTGGACCAGGTGGTGTCAGCAGTAAAGTTGTAGGGTGCAGAATGTCAAAGCCAGCACTCTGCAGGCTAATGCTGACTAATGATGAGTGGGAGATTGGGCAATAGTGTCAAATAGAAAGGTAAGTTTTGGAAGGGCTATCATTTTTACTAGGTCAATTAGTCCAAGAAGAGATAACTGAAGATGAGACCACATTTTCAGGAGTTTACTTATCTCTTCCCTAACTTTCTCGAAATTGAGTTTAGCTATTTTGTTGATATCCTGTGATATCATGACTCCCAAATATCTAATTTCTCCTTTAACGTTCTCCGCATTGATGTGCCAACTCATGATTTCAGTCTTACCGCTGTTAATTTCGTAGCCCGAGATCTTTCCAAAGTCTGTTATAAGACGAGACAGGGTATTTTGTAAGTTTGTAGTGTTCATCAAAATATCATCCGCATAAAGCCGAAGTTTCTTATTCCAATCAATGAACTTGAAAGGTAAAATTTCAGAGCCCTCTCTAATTTTTCTAGCTAGAGGCTCTATGTAGAGGTTAAAAAGAAGGGGCGATAAAGGACAGCCCTGCCTCGTCCCTCTAGATATAGTTACAGGCTTAGTTAAAAAACCGTTAACTAGCACTCTAGTTTCTGGGGCTTGAGAGAAACCTGCCAGTGCCTTACAGAAATTTGTCCCTCGGTTCAATGATGTTGCCACGGCTTTCAGAGAGACCCAATTCACACGTTCAAAGGCCTTGGTGGCATCTAAGGCCACCACGGCCAAAGGAAGACTGTAAGAAGTTGTCAAATCTATTGAGCCAATTAATGTGAAGGTCAGATCTTTCAAGGACCTTCCCCAAATGAATCCTTTCTGAGCGTCATATACCATCTCAGCCATTACACCGCTCAGCCTATCTGCCCAAATTTTAGCGTAGATCTTATAGTCGCTATTGAATAACGAAATTAGCCATAGGAATCACATTTCGTTGGGAATTTACCTGGCGTTCAGATTAGCGAGATTGTAGCTTCCTTCCAAGAGGCTGGCATTTTGGACCCACTAATAAAGAGATCATTGAAGAACTTTACTAAGATGGGAGTCAGTATACTTGCCAAGGTTTTATAGACCTCTTGGGGTATACCGTCGGGCCCTGGGGCCTTCTCCTTCTTGAGCTGACTAATTATCTTTTCTACCTCACTACTGTCAATTTCTCTATTTAACTGTCCGGTTTTTTTCTGGTGTAAGAGGGTTTATGGTGTCTTGTCATAACCATCTTTTAAGTCATTTTCAGATGGATTTAGCTCCTCTTGATAGACTTTGCTAAAATAATTATGGAAACTGTGCTCAATCCCTCTACTGTTGCCAATCAGGGTCCCAGTTTGTTCACACATAACCTCCTCTACTCTGTTTCTTACTGGCTCCTTTTTGGCCTTCCAGGCCAGCAGTTTACTGCAGCCTTTACTGTATTTGAAATGAGCTAATCAGGCTGGCCTCCCATCTCTTCCTGACCCTATCTTGTAAGACAATTGTTAAGTTGGATTTTGCTTGTGACGTTTCCTGCAACAACCCTGACTTGACCCCCTCTCCTAGTCTTGGATCGATTAATTTTTTTTCCAACGAATGAACCCTTTCCTCCTGTATTGACACCTCATTGTAATAACTTCTCCTCTTCTCTGCAGCCAATGCCCCTAGTCTACCCCTTATAAAGGCCATATAAGCGTCCCAGGTCACTCATGTAGCTGTAGATCCCCAATTATGCAAAAAAAATCTTCCGTCTCTCTATTGAGTACAAAAAACAGAGGTTTCCCTTTTCTTGGTTATAGGTGGTAGGACGGACTGCAGATCAGCAGTCCTACTACCCAAGCGTAATATTAAGCTACAGCTGGAGGTATAGTCAAATATAGGGCGCACCACACAATAACAAACTTACATTTCGTCTCTAATCAGTATGAGTAAGGTTCTTATCTCCCACCCAATTTGTAACCCATTACACAGATATGTAGATGGTCAAACAAAGAATAATGATCAGTATGAGTAAGGTTCTTATCTCCCACCCAATTTGAAACACATTACACAGATATGTAGATGGTCAAACAAAGAATAATGATCAGATCATAGAGGTTCTGTTACTATAAAATTGAGTAATTTATTATAACAAAGGATAATAATTGCCATTCATTGACATTCTGTAAAAACACATTATCACATCCATTTTATTTAAAAAACATCATGACACATTTTTTGTTAAAAAAGGAAAAAGCACAATACTGTCACTCAGTGACTCCCTCAACCTGCAATATCGTGCAATCGAGAGTCCATCTCGATTGAGTAACGCCTTGCTGATCTTTAATTGAAGCATCACTGCCGAGTGGTCAGACAGAGGAACTCCTACATGGTCAATCCGTTGTACGTCTTTTATTTTGCAATCAATGAGGAAATAGTCTATCCTGGACTGATGTCGATATCTTTTATTTTAGAAAGTGAAACCTTTTTGTGGACCTGCTCTTTGATGCCATACATCATGTAAACCTAATTGTTTCACCATTTGTTTTTATCAATCCAGACATTTCGGGGTTTACCGAAGCTCTTGTCTAAAGCGTAATTCAATACCACATTAAAGTCTCCGGCTAAAATAATTGGGTCGGAGGAGTTTAAAAGTTCGGCCATCAGTTCACCTAAAGGTTTAACTTCGTCCTGATTTGGACCATAGTAACCTGCAAGTGTGTAAGGACGGGCTGAAATCTTCACTTTAGCTACTATACATCTTCCAGCTTTATCTGAAACATAGGAGTCTAGGTTAGCTTGCACCCCTCACTTGAATAAAATTGCTACCCTCTTTGCTACGGCTGATTGGGCTGGGTATGCCGCATGGGCAATCCATTTCTTTGTCTCAGGTATTATTATGATTTGGGCAGGGCAGTCCTTTAGATACTGTAGTATTTTCGCCCTCCTTCCACATACCCTGAGGCCATTTAAATTCCATGACAGAATTTTAATAATGCTCTCCTTCTCACCCATCACCGGTACCAACTAAATAGATAACCAACTCCTGGAAATTAAAAGAGGCTTCAGAGGAACTATATTTGTTATCTTTTTTCCCCGCTGCTCCCCACCCTGTGCTCCCCCTCCCATGGAAAACCCCTCCCTACCTCTACATGGCTGAAAGCCATATGGGTATCCCCTCAGAGCAAACTATTCATTAGAGCTCTGAACTATCTTGTTGCGTTTCACTCCTTGACCCTCCTCCTTTAGTGGACGTGTCCCTGGTAGTCTTTCTACGTAAGGAATCGATTACAATGGAAGTTGTACATCTTTTAGTTCAGCTTGGCCAGATTCATCACCCAATTTGAGGATAAGCACTGGCCATATAAATCCTTACCATTTCCATTCATTGTATGTAAATGTCTCTTATGTGGCTAAGCTAAAAATCTGGTGTATCAGACCGTCGTAAATGTGCATATGTTGGGCACATATGAATTAGAAGAGCAAGTCACTTTCTTTGGTAATGCCTTTTCTGATGTAAATTCTTTCCACAGATTTCTCATCTCCCTCATATGTCACCCTCTTTCAATAAGATCATGCATTCTGTAATTGTTTCTTGGTTATTCTCTTACGTTGGCTCATTCTTTAATTGCCGCACTCTATATAGACACAAATGGCTTCTCTGTTTTTCAGTGTTTTCTTTGGGGGGCAGTGGACTTCCAAGACTTCAAACACCCCGTTGAGATTTAGGCTTGCTTTGCACAAAATTAAACGACTGAATAAAAGTATGAATTTGGCTTATCAAGTGGCTGCTAAGTCTATCGCCTTTTGGCTGATTTTTGAAATAGGATAGTGTTCTAAAATGCACCAATAAACCCATTGTTTCGCAGTTCCCTTGGGTAGGAGTCACTAGGGGAGTAAAGGGCCATGGCCCGCTGGCTTTCTTTGCATCTCTTGCTCACCTTAGCTAGGGATTATGATTTATCTCCTGCCCCATAAAAGCTTTACCAGATGCAGCTGTCATATTCACCTGAAGAACGAATATTGGGTATGTTTTTATACTTTTCCTTAATTGCGACTATTGTACAATCAGAAAAACTCTGCCTAAGTTCGAAAAAGGGTTCAACTGTTGAAAATAAAATGTGCTTTCTCAGAATTTTGAAATCAGGCTTCCACCCCTAAGCTAATCACAGCGCTCCAATGGAGCGTTGTGATTGGTCTGAGCGCCAACAGGGGCTGTAAGAGTGGGCATGTTCTCCATGCAGGCTGTAATGCAACCTGCATGGAGAACAGGGGAGTGCGCATGACTGTTTTTGTTTTGGGCCGTCCGAAAGGTCCGACCAAACAGTCATTGCGCACAGGAGTGTCTACCACTCCTCCCCTGCAGCTCCGCCCAGCCCCGTCACGCACTGCCACAGCAGGAGGAAAAAACAAAGTGATAATAACATTCCGATATTATCATTTTATTTTTTCCTTTATTTTCTGCTTCTGGCAGTGGGGCAGGGCAGGACTGAGAACCAAAACCGGCCCTGGCAAAGTGCTCGGCCGACCCCCTGGGGTGCAACCGAGCTCTTTGGCGGGGCCGGTTTTCGGTCGATTTTGTTACAGGGCCGATTTTGCAGCTCTGCTGCAAAAACGGCCCTGTAACAAAAACGCCCCCCAGGGCCCAAAACCGGCCCCACCCTTGCGGCACACCGGGGGTTTGCCTGGTGCCCGCAACGGCCAGTCCGGGCCTGCAGGGGGGTGACACTCTTCCGCCGTTTGGGACAGCTAGATGCTAAGGTGACGATTTGTTCTTGTATGCAGTGCCCCTAAATATTAAAGAATGTTTGCAGTATTGAGCCCTTTATCCATACCTGTGCATGCCCACCATCCATGAAGGTTATGTGTGTTCTTGTTTTTCAGTTATAAACCCATTGTGGAGTACATTGACACCCAGTTTGAGGCCTATCTGCAGGAGGAGCTAAAGATCAAGCGCTCACTGTACAATTACCACGACTCGCGGATCCATGCCTGCCTCTACTTCATTGCACCCACCGGCCATTCTCTTAAGTCTCTTGACCTGGTCACCATGAAGAAGCTTGACAGTAAGGTACTCGCTATTGGATTATACACAAAGTTGCTACTCAGGGTTTTGTTTCTAAAGCTAAAACTGTACACAGAAAATATTATCAGAGAGCAAGGCTTCAATTTGTTATGTTATATTTTATGGCATACTTCTGCCATTCATATGGCCTCAAAGCGCTCTGTGCCATCTAGTGGGCGCACGTCTACCAATCCACTGTGTCTTTGTCAGCTGGTTTCCAGTGTCCGTACCGGTGCTTTAAATGGGAAAAAATAAGTGCAGGCACTCATTAAAATGAGACCGAGTTGTGGCAAGTGGGTGGGGCTTAGGTCAAGACATGATGATACATAATGACTTCTATACCAGTTGCTGCACATATCAAAACACAACAGATATGCATTTATGTAAACAAAACAGTTTTGTTATGTAAACAAAACAAAACAAATCATTACACAAAATGAAAGCCAAACAGGATAATATGTTAACTTTTCTTCGTTTTTTAATATTTGCAACTTCTTATTGTCATACCGTTATTTGTTGTTGTTTGGCACAATGCTTTATATTCTCAAGTGTGCACACACAGAAAGAAACAAGCAGACACGTACACAAAAGCATTCGACACATGCAAAGAAGCCTATGTTGAATAGTCGGCAGTGGCTGAGCTCAGGACTACAGAAGTGCCTAGGCTGTCAGAAACAGCATTTCCTCGGACAGCCTAGTGCTCACCAGCAGCCAATGAGCCTACCTGTCATGAGTACTGGTACTCTCCTAGGCAGTAGCGAAGTGCTGGTACTGATAGTGATAAAAATAAGAAGTGCCAATCCTCAGTACTTGTGAGTACTGGCCCATTAAAAGCACTGCCTCTGCCCTTTTGCCTACTGCCAGCCACTTCCTGTCTCTTGCTGGTTCAGTATCTTTACATCCACATATCCTCTCCGTTCTCAATTCACCTCTAATTTTTACCCAGCCTTTAACCTGCGCTCCCTGGTTTTAGCCTTGTTACTCCCACCCTTCGCTTACTCTCTCCACAAATCTCTTACATTTTGTCACAGTTTTTTTCCCCACTTGCCTCCTCTTCTCCCTTCCATGATGTACCCATACCCTAAATGTTCCACCTGGCCAGTATTTTGTTGTGCTTTATTTCATTATTTTTGTTGATAGAGCATGCTTACTGTTCAAGACTGTATTTTTAAATAAAGGCTTGCAAAAAAAAACGTGCTAAATCAGGATTGATATTTTTCCCTATAAATAAAAGCATAAATCATTTAAACCCTTCCATGCTGATGACGGCCCCTGTCCGTCATGCATCACGGTGGGCGAGTGCTGGAGGCCGTCATGATCCCGCCCACTCTTCAAAACGGCAGCACAGCGCGAAAATTCGCCACGAATGCAAGGGGTGAATCACTTCAAAAGTACAAAAGTTTTTCCACGCTGTGAAAGCGTGCACGCAAGAGCATGCGCCCAAAGCGCCGTCGGGGCCCTGTCAATTCTGCAAAGCAGCGTCTTAAACTAAATTTCAGGCTAACGGTTATTTCATTTCTCTTGATCAGACTGCTTCTTGGCATTAAAAGAGGCAATTCGATTGAAATTGCATGTGGTTCATAAATAGTTAAACCCATTACTTTAAGAAATACAGCAGATTTTTACTTTACACAAATTTGTGTTAGAAATCCATTTCTAAGCACCCATTTCAGAACTGAAGAAATATATGGTATTTTTATCCGAAAAAAGTGGCAATCCTAATTTCAGCTGTCACCTCACTTTTTTACATTCCTCTTTCCCCCTTCCTTCTATGCTTAGCTCATTTTTCCCCCAACCAGATCCAGTTCCTGGGGTGTTGCAGCGTTCCCTGCTATTCATTTCTCTTTGGGCAGGGCTACCTTCACACTCATGAACCCATTACCTATTGCTCTGTCGCTATTAACACGCAAATGCATCGATGAGTGGTAGAGGGGCACACAAAGTAAAGCAGCTCCTGTACTGAAAAAAAACATGAAAAAAGCTGTGGCGAAGGTGTAGGATTGTGTTGCCCTGCCACTTGCTTTTAGTACGACCAGTGCAATACACAAAATGGGACTGGATTACTGACCAGCAAGTGGAGGGGCTAAAGCACTTTTGACCGAATGATCGTTGAACGCCAAATCAACAGTGCAGAGTCTGCCTAGACCCTGCACTGTTAATCACAGCGTGATGCAAGCCCTCTCCAACCCCGGTATTCTGGGCAAATTCAAAGGGAGATGCTAATCTAGCAGCCTCTCTGCAAAAGATCCAGAAGCAGAGCAGCATTTGTTCCGCATTTGCGGAGAGACCCACCCTGTTCCTGCTGTGCCATCGATCACTGTACCGGTACTCACCCAGACAAAAAAAGTGCCTGTACTGACGGGTTGAAAATTTGGAAGTTTCGGTACTCAGTACCGGTGAGTCCCGGCCGATTTAAAGCACTGGTCTGTACCCACTAATGTCTCTTTGCACCAGTTCACAGGTCTGAATTCACCACTCCCCATCTGTCTGTGTCTTCCTGTGTCAGTCCACCCCATGCACGTATATCTTCACGCCACTGTGTGCCTTTCTCCTGCCTCTGTGCTGTATGTACCTTGCTGCTGCTGTCTCTTTATCCCTATGTTTTCCATTTTTGATGTTTTGTTTATTTCCCGAGTTTTTCTCTCCCTGGCCACATGCAACCATGTGCTGTGACTCCCTGATCCAGTATCTGGTTCCCTGTCCCATTCCTGTTTTCCTTGGTTTCTTTTTACTGTGTCCGTTTTGCTGTTCCTATGTCCGTGTTTACTCTGTTCCCGTGTTTCACTTTTCACATGTCCTTCTTTTCCTACTAATGTGTAGAATACATGTTGCCTGCATTTCCCTCTCTTCTTGCTTTTATTTCCGTGTTCCAGTGTTAATGGTTTGATGTTTGAATGTCAAAGATTTCCTTTGCCGTTGTTTCTGTTTTTATGTGCGATTGCTTGTTTCCCTGCCCCGTTGCTTTACTATCTCTGCCCTGCAGCTAGGTTTCCCTGTCTTGGTGCAGGTGTTTATCTCCGTTTTACTTTCACAAGTCTAAATGATATAGAGAGGGACTCCTTTTTCTTACCAAAGGAATAGGGTACTATTAACAAGTAAAAAACTAGTTTTTCCTTTGGTTCCTGCAAACTCAACCCCACTACTCTCTTACATACATCATCTCAATTACACCAGATAGGAACATTACACAAAAGCCCAAACTTTAGTAAAAAAGTACGTCAGAACTACAAATATGTACAATTATTTATTACATTTTTTCTATATTCCTTTGTTTAAAAATACTATTAAAAACAATTCAAGGTTTTTACTAATATAAAACATTTCCTTAAAAAAAATAGCATGAAAAATAATTCATACATATTCTACTCTTATACTCCTAAGAGAAACATAAGACCTATTCATAACAACAATAATAAGAGAAAAAAAGACAATACACTCTGTCATTCAGTAGTACACATTCATAGAAGAAAATATTCTAACTGGAACTCGATACGTTGACACTCTTTTAGTATCTACAGATCCAGCCTGTTGTGCTGGAGATGTCGCCTGTGTTGCTCGGGTACAGAGCCTGTGGTGTCGCGCGTGCACAGGCGGAGGCAAAGAACACACAGCGCACTTGGCATGGATGCCGGAAGTGACCCCCGAGCATGCTCTCCCCATTTATTTATCCCGGCAGGCCACGCCTGGCCTGCGGATGCCATGCGTGTGTGTATGTGAGTGTTTCCGGCGTGGAGCAAGAAACACAAGAGCGCTGACCACTACATCCCTTCCCAACTCGGTCTTGTTGAACAATCAACTTACAACACTTCTGAGAACAAACGTCCTTACTCAATATTTCTGAACAATCAACTTACAACAGTTTCTAGGGTAATCAAATATAGTTCGAGATACTTGGGTGTAGTCCTATGGCACCAACTTCTGTACTGTCAGCACGCAAAGTCTCGGATCCGTTGGCTCGGGCGAGGATTAGGTTGCAGACTTTACCTCTGGAACGGGCTTCCTTGACGGGTGAGGGAGCGACAGGGTGGTGGTGTCCGGCTCCGCTGGGCTGCCCTCACCCGCGGGTTCTCTGTCTGCGCCCCCTGGGCTACGGCCGTCGGGATGTCTGTTTGGCCACCGGCTGACTCACTCGGGATGTCCGCGTGAACTTCTTTGAACCAGGAGATATTTCTAGAGACTTCTTCACTGCCCTTCCTGGCCGTTACTATGGAACCGTTGTTAGCAACTACTGTCTATGTGCCGGGCTCGTAGGTCGTCCTAGATTTTCTTCCTGGCCGGGGATCTCTGAGGATAACAGTGGCACCTGGCAGGAGAGTCTGTGGTAATGCGCGGCGTCGGATACTGGCGTGTCTCTTTCGTCGTTCTCGCCGGTCTAGTACTTCTTGCACTTTCAACAGGGAAGGTGCCCATCCTGGGCAGGTGGGGATAAGGTCTCTCCTTGTGCCTTGTAGCATTAATGACCAGGGGCAATGTTGCGTGATTCAGTGTGGGGTACTCCTGTACTCACTTAGAAACTTGTGGAGCCGTTTCTTCGGGTCGGCCTGCTCTAGCACAGCGATGCAGAACCTCTTGTTCATAGTTCGCATATATCTCTCGATGGCACCATTTGCCTGTGGCCATTGAGGTGTGACACGCCGGTGATGTATTCCTCGCTGTTTCAGAAAAGCAGCGAACTCCGACCCTTGAAATGGTGGTCCATTGTGGCTTTGGATTTCATGAGGAAAACCGAACATAGCAAATACTTTCTCCAGGAAGGGGCTCACGTGTGTGAAAGTGGTTGATGTCACTTGTTCCACAACTGGGTACTTCGAGAAGGCGTCGACAATCGCCAAGGTATGCTTCCCTCCTGGGAAGCTCCCAAAGTCAACGCTCACCTTGGACCATGGGGTCGTGCGTGCTTCTTCGGTGATTACTGGAGTTAGTCTTTCCGGGGTACTGGTCAGTTAACAGGACGAGCAGCGACGGAGGAGATCTTCCACCATATGTTCTAGTTCCGGGAACAAGACCTTTTTCCTCATTCGTGCCTTCATTTTTGTCACTCCTTGGTGGCCTCCGTGAACTAATTGGGTGGCACGGTGCTTCCGCACCTAAGGTATGACCAAACGTGATCCCCTTAGCAGTATTCCATCGCTGGTGGTGCTGAGCTCATTCCTTATACGCCATATTTTCGTCAGGCTGTCTCTGTCTTCTGTGCTCCAGGTGTTTGCGTGTCGTAGGTAGCCTGTCCATGATCCTTCTTGGACCGCTTGGAGGGTCCTAGTGTACACTGTGTCGGCGGTGGCAGCTTCTTTGATGTCCTCGAGGGTCATGGCCTGAGGGCACGCTGCTGCGTATATCATGTGAACATACTGTTCAACATCGTCTTCATCTTCCTGTGTCTCCTGTGGTACCGGGTGCCGAGACAGGAAATCCACGGGATTCTTTGCACCAGGCTGGTACACCAGTTCCATCTTGTAGGATTGTAGCTGCACTGCCCATCGTTCGATTTGGGGGGGAGGATGAGGAGCACTTTGAAGAGAGGCATGAGCGGCTGATGGTCGGTGACCACCGTGAAAGGTTGTCCAGTTAGGTATAGATGAAAGTGGTTGCAGGCCCACTTTATAGCGAGCGCTTCCCGCTCTAGTTGGGCGTATCTTGTTTCCGTGGGGGTGAGTGATTTTGCTGGGGAATGATAGTGCTATCCATTTGCCTGGTTCTTGTTCTTGAGCCAGTACTGCTCCTAGCCCTAGCGGGCTGGCGTCGACAAGCAGCTCGGTTCGCTTGGTTGGGTCAAAGTACGCAAGCGTGGCTTTTTCTAAGAGTGCTTCCTTTATCCCTTGGAATGCTTCTTCCTCTCTCTCTCCCCACTGCCACTTGGCGTCTGTTCTGGTTAGGGTTCTGAACGGTTCAGCACGGGTTGCCAGTCTGGGGATGAATCTCCTGCAGTATGGCGCCATCCCCAGGAAGCTTCTTACTTACATCTTAAATCTGGCTCGCCACTTGACCCCTGCCCGGCCAAATTTTTGGCCGGGATGGCGGCGGTGGTGAATCCTCTGGTCAATTCTGTCCTCAATACCTCCTTGAGGGAGGGAAGGGTCCCCAGCTCTTGGAAAAGAGCGATGGTGATCCCCCTCCTAAAAAAAACTGGGTCTTGACACCGAGGTTCTGGCTAACTATAGGCCAATCTCGCTTTTACCTGCACTGGCGAAGATCACGGAAAAACATGCCCACGGTGTCCTGTCGGGCTTTTTGGAAGCTAACAATCTGCTCCACTCATCCCAATCGGGTTTCCGTCCTAATTTTAGCACGGAAACGGCTCTGTTGGAGGTTACCGAGATTATCAGGGAGACTCTGGATGTCGCGGGTAGGGCCATGCTGGTCATGTTAGATCTATCGGCGGCTTTCGACACCGTCCCCCATAAGGCGCTCTTAGCGAGGCTTTATGACATCGGCCTCAGGGGGACGGTGCTCAGGTGGTTCACCTCTTTCCTGGAAGATCGCCGCCAGACGGTCTGGGTTTCCCAGAGCTCCGCCGAGATGCCGCCACTGGGAGTTGGGGTTCCACGGGGTTCTGTGTTGAGCCCCACGCTATTCAACATCTTTATGTCCCCTTTGGTGGCCTTGGTGGAGGCTTATGGGGCCCAGATCGTCTCCTACGCCGACGACACGCAACTCCTCTTCACATGCGGGAAAGACCAAGAGTTTGATGGAGAGAGAATCCGGGACTGCCTTGCGCTGGTCTTCGACTGGTTCCAACGGAACAGTCTGAGGGCCAACTCGGGCAAGTCTGAGATTTTATTTTTTGGCTGTGTCGCCGAGCCTGATTGGCAGCATTGGTGGCCGTCAGACATGAATCCTCCCGCTCAGTCCTCCCAGGTTGCCAAAAATCTGGGCGTCAAGTTAGACAACCAGTTGGCGCTGCGAACCCATATCCTTGGCCTGGCCGGCACCTGTTACGGAATCCTGAAGATGCTCCGCAAATTTTTGCCTCTGTTGTCGGAGGAGCATAGGAGGATTACCGTTCAGGCTCTTATCGGCTCAAGGCTGGATTATGTAAACGCCCTTTTTCTCGGCCTCCCCGATTACCTGGTTCAGCGTCTTCAGGTGGTGCAGAACTCTGCTGCCCGGGCAATCTTCGGTCTTGGCAGACGTGCCCGTGCCTCGGGGTTGCTTCAGAGGCTTCATTGGCTCCCTATTAGGAAGCGGATTCTGTTTAAATCGTTGACCCTGATGCACAAAGCTTTGCATGGATCAGGGGCGGGATATCTACAGCGGAGACTGAACTTTTATCATCCAGTCCGTTCTCTCCGCTCGGAATCCCTTTTTAAAGCTGTGGTCCCACGGGTGAGGAAGGCTCGCGCTGGAGGGCGATCCTTCAGCTGTCGAGCTCCCCAGGTGTGGAATTTGCTTCCGCTTGCGTTGCGCAGCACTGCCAATCTGCTTCAGTTCAGGAGGAGCCTGAAGACTTGGCTTTTTAATTCTTAGTCTGTTCTTCTTATTAAAATGTTTCCTCTTCCTTCCCTTTGATGGTTTTTTTCTTTTAGCTGTGTTGTGTTACTTTTTATGAGCCACGGGTGGAAAAGCGTCGGGACACTCCTTTCGAGTAGCCGTACGCTATACAAAAACAACGTAACATAACATAACATAACATAACATTCTGTGGGTGTCGTTGGGGCGGGAGTGTTCTTGATGGCATGCCATTTTCTGGGGTCGACTTGGATGCCGTCTTGATTGAACACATACCCAAAGAAGTCAAGGGATTGCTGGAAGAACTGGCACTTGTCTTTGTGGAGTGTTGCTCCATGCTCACTCAGGAGCTTCAGTGTGCTTCAGAGGTGTTTTCGATGGTCGGCTGCAATTGCTGAGTGGATCAGTATGTCGTCGCTGACATTTAGTACTCCCGGTAGGCCTGACAACAGTTCTCAGATTGTGTTCTGGAATACCTCTGCTGCTGAGGATAGTCCAAAGTTCAGATGTTTGTACCTTCTTAGTCCCAGGTGGGTGCTGAATGTCGTGACGTAGCGACTTTCTTCGGACAACGGCAGTTCGTGGTATCCTGCGTTTAAGTCGATTTCAGAGAACCACTTCGACCGGTTGACGTCTGCAATGATGTCTATCGTTGGCGTGATGTGCTGCTCTCTTTTGATGGCTTTGTTCGGCAGTCGCATGTCAATGCAGAGGCGTATGGTCCCCGGCAGCTTCGGTTTCTCTGCGATGACCATCAGGGACAGCCAGGGCGTTGAACCAGAAACTTTTTCGATTACGCCTTGCTTTTCTAACGTTTCCAATTCCTTTTCCACTAGTGGTCTTAGGTGAAAAGGCACTCTTCTGTGGTGTAGTGCAACTGGAGTGACGGTCTTGTCGATGTGTAGTCTGATGTGGTCGCACTTGATGCAACCGAGACCTCGGAAGAGTTCTGGAAACTGATCGAGCAGCTCTTCTACTTGGTATGTCGGACATGCCTGGTGAAAGAACCTAGACCCATATCTTCCGCTGTGTGTCCGCCTCTCTGTCGATCACGTGGATGGTCGCAGTGACTTCTTGGTGATCGGCTTTGATGGGGACCAATATCTTTCCCTTTAGTGGCAGAGGGGTATCAGCTCAGTATGCATATATCCTGGTCCGTGATGGGGTGACAGGTGGACAGGGTCGCTGATGTCTGTATTTTTGGAGGCCCATTATGTTTACTGACGCTCCGGTGTCGATGACAGTTTTAACCTCAGTGCCTGCAATCTGGACGGTGCAGGTAGGCTGTGGACGTCTACGTTGTTTAAGTTCTTTCGTAAATGATACGAGGTATACTTCCCCTTCGTCCTCCTCTGGAGATGAGTTGACAGGACCTTGGTATTTGGGACTGGTTCGTGGTGTCTCTTCTGGTGGCGCGGCTTGGCTAGGGACAGTTGTCGTACTGCCCGTGGCGGTGGTTTCTGGCTTCTAGTGTCGCGGCCTCGGTATCGCCTTCGACACACGGTGGCATAGTGATTCGGGCTCCCGCAGTTGGTTCAAATCTTCCCTTGCGCAGGGCATTCTTTGGCGGCGTGTGGTTCATAACTGCAGTAGCCGGACCGCGACCTGGGTGCGTCAGGTTTTGCCCTTCGGGTTGTGTCAGTGCGCGGCCTTGTTCTGAGGGAATCCACCCGCTCAGTATTGATCGTATCAGTACGTCCTTGAGGCTGGGAGAGAGCTTGGTCCATTTCGTTGGTCCTGGCTGCGGACAGGTCATGGGATCTCTCTAGTATGAGGATTTTTGGTTGATGAAGAATGAGTCTGCATAGTGTCTTGTCCCTGCACCCTTGAATGCGCTGCGCCCAGATTTCTTTCGGCTGATCGTCTTCAGTGTACCTGCTTGGGAGCTCACTTAAACGTGCCTAAAAGGTATCTATTGACTCCCCTTCTCTTTGGCGGGCCTGGCGAAGTTTGAAGGGTCAAAATCCGGGTTGAGTTGGGGGTCGAAATGAGCATCCAAAGCAGCAACTGCCGCGCCATAGTCTGTAGCCGCCCCAGTGTTCGGTAGGTGCTTGAAAAGTTTAAAAATCTCATCACCTGCGTACTAGAGGAGGAGGGACCGTTTCACTGCCTCGTCGATTTCTCTGGTGGCCACGAAGTAGTTGTTAAGGCATTCAATCCATATTTTCCATCTAGGGGACGCAGTGGCAGGGTCCTCCAACTCACTGAACGTGGCAGCACCCCTGAGGCTGCATGTTGGAACGGGGCATGGACTGGGGCCGGAGCTGGAGCATCATCCCCCATGGCATTCCCAGGCAGGTAAGGTGCAGTACCCACGACTGGAGGCGTAGCTGGCAGGGGTAGAGGGGTGCCGGTGGCTAGAGGCTGTTTCTGGTGAGCGCCTGGCGTGCAGACCTCAGGCAGAATAGGGAGCGTTGAGCACAGGACTTCGCCCCTCCCCCGCGTGTTGGGCCCTCGTGGGAGAGGCAAGTGACAGTTGCAGGGGAGGAAGCAGCAACGTGGACACGCCAGGGCCAGTGATTTCAGCTAGGCAGCTCAGGAGCAATGCAGACGGCAGGTGTGGCAGCCGTATCGCGGGTCACACACACCCATGTGACGATGCAGGGCACCAACGCTGATCTTGGTGCTGTGCGCGATGTTACCAGGTGGCAGCGCGCACTCACTGTCACTACGATGACGGGCACTAGCGCGGCTCTTGGTGCCGTGCGGAGCCGCAGGACACAGAGCAGTCGCGTCGGGTGAAACAGTAATGAGGGCGATGATCGCGGCCCCACCCTCGTCGCCAGTGGTGTGCTGGAGGTGTTGCCTGTGTTGCTCGGTTACAGGGCCTATGGTGTCGCACGTGCACAGGCGGAGGCAAAAACACACAGCACGCTTGGCATGGATGCCAGAAGTGACCGCCGGGCGGGCTCTCCCCATTTATTAATCCCCGCAGGCCACGCCTAGCCAGCGGATGATGTGCGTGTGTGTATGTGAGTGTTTCCGGCGCGGAGCCAGAAACACAAGAGCAATGACCGCTACACAGCCTACTGTATGAATTGTGTAGTGGCTGCGTCAACGCGTTTCGATGGTGTTGTATCACTTTATAGCATCATAAGAGTATTCCTGTTATACGAAGCAAGGCTTATAATAATCTGTGACGTAAGTCTCACTTGTTCCTGGGTATTTTAATCTAATACTTCATGCCCAGATTGAATATCTCATTGGCAAGATGTTCAAAGATAGCAGTTAGTCTATCTCATTGGATGTAACTGTATTCCTGAATTATAAGCACACTTTGTGGAAGACACTTCTTGATAGGATCTTTATATAGCTTGCTGATGTTAAAACATGTAGTCTTCCCAAGTCTGTAATAGCTTATTTGTTTTTCTTAAACTTCTGTAACAGCCCTTCATAAATTGGGCCTAAAAAACTGCTACTGCCGGATCCTACGTGCTCTCCTGGTTGTACAGCTCACAATGTAGTCTATGCGTTTTAACATCAGCAAGCTATATAAAGATCCTGTCAAAAAGTTACGGCACAGATTATTATAAGCCTTGCTTCAGTTATCTCTTTAGATGTTACAAGGCCACAAAGTGGCACACGGGACCAGGGATCCACTGACTAGGCTATGTAGAGTAGACCCAGAATTCTTTGTTGGACGCACGCAGTCAGTTCCAATACCCCTCTGTAGCCCAGCACCAATGGTGTATATATCAAGGCAGTCTGAATCAGACTCTGGCTGAACAGGAGACTTAGAGAAAGAGAGGGAATATATCTAGAGTCCTGGATGACTGACTGCCAAGTCATCATCTGTAAGGAATAACAAACCATAAACTGTATGTCTTCAACATTTAATAGAGAACCAATGGTTACCACAACAAAATCAGTATTTTTTTTAATGGATTTTATAGCCGCTCGCCAGCTGGAGGCTGGGGAAGACTTCATTTTCAGGTTGAATTTATAAGAATTCCAGGTAGCCGTCACTGGTCCTTAGAAACCACAGGACAATTACAGTGACACTATTAAACAAACAACAAGGAGCAGACAATGCCTACAGAAGAGCTAGGATTGGCAAAGCCTATAGGTCTCGCCGGTATGCACCTGTTACAACGCATTCGTTACTCCGCACTACCATTACAACGCGACTTTTATAACGCATACCATTACAACGCATTGCGCTGGGGGGCGCTATAGGATAGGGAATGGTATAATTTACTATCCAACACCTTCCCTAGGGTCCACGGGGACTGGAGTTAGAATAGTAAATTATACTTACCACTATCCAGCACCCCAAAGCGCTATGCGTTGTAATGGTATGCGTTGTAATGGTCACGTTGTAATGGTAGGTAGTTGTAACGGTATGCGGAGTAACGTCATACATCCGGTCTCGCCTATGCACAAACCATTGGCTTTGTTAATGTGTTTTAGCCAGCGTGGCTGCTGATCAGCATGGCCAAAATATAGTGACGTAGCGGAGAGTGGGGTAGACTGGAAAGGCAAAGAGTGGAGTAGAGTGGTGTGTATTGAAGTGGCATAGAGTGGAGTCACGTAGAGGGCGATCACTAGAGTGGAGTAGAGTAGAGTGGACTGGTATACAGTGCATTGGCCTAGAGTGTTGTAGTGGCTTAGATTGCAGTGGTGTAGCATTCAGCAGTGTACACATGCAGTGTCGTAGATTAGAGTGTTGCATAGTAGAGTGTAGTAGCACAGTGTGTAGTGGTGTGAGTGTAGTTGTGCCGAGTAGAGTGGCGTAGAGTGTAGTGGTGCAGGGTAGAGTATCCTTCAGTGCAGTGGCGTAGAGTGCAGTGGTGTGGATGGGCATAGAGTAGAGTGGACTGGTGTAGAGTTTTGTGGTGTAGAGTGGTGCAGAGTAAAATATAGTGCAGTGGAGTGCAGTGACGTCGAGTGGTGCAGAGTGCAGAGGCGTAGTGTGGAGTGATGCACAGTAGAGTGGTGTAGAGTCCAGTGGTGTAGAGTGCATTGGTATAGAATGCAGTAGTGCAGCGTAGAGTGGTATAGAGTTCAGTGGCATAGTGGGTAGTGTTGCTTAGTAGAGTGTCAGGCAGTGCAGTGTTGTAAAGTGAAGTAGTGTGCAGTGGCGTAAAGTAGAGTGGTCTTAAGTACAGTGGCATAGAGCGCAGTGGTGTTCAGTACAGTGGTGCAGAGTGGAGTGGCTTAGAGTAGAGTGGAATGTTGTAGAGTGCATTGGCATAGAGTGGAGTGACATAGAATTAAGTGGCATAATGTGCAGCATTGTAGAATGCAGTGGTGTAGATTAGAGTGGCGCATAGTAGAGAGCAGTGGTACAGAGTATAGTACTGCAGATTACAGTAGCATATATTTCAGTGGCCAGGGTGCAGTGTTGTAGAGTAGAGTGGCAGAGAGGGCAAATACATAGGGTGGTGCATAGTGGAGTGGCATAGAGTCCAGTGGTGTATGATGCATATGTATGGTGTATGATGCAGAGTTCAGTGGTGGAGAGTGAAGTGTTGCAGTGTCGTAGAGAGCAGAGGTGTAGTGTGCATTGGCATAAAGTGCTGTTGTATAGATTGCAGTGGCGTAGACTGCAGTGGCTTAGAGTAGAGTTGCGTAGAGTGGAGTGGCCAGAGCTGGGTAGAGTGGTATAGAGTGCAGTAGCGAAGAGTAGATTGTTTGAAAGTAGAGTGGTGTGGTGTAGAGTGTAATGGTTCAGGGCAGGGTGCAGTGGCGTGGAGTTATGTAGAGTGAAATAGTAAAGTAGTGTAGAATGCATTGGTTTTAGTGGCGTACAGCGGATTGGTACAGAGTGCAGGGGTGTAGAGTTGAGTGTTACACAGTACTGTGCATTGGCATAGTGTATTGGCATTGAGTACAGTGGCGTAGAGTCCAGTGTTGCTAAGTTGCATAGAGTTGTGCAGAGTGGTTTGGAATGGCTTAGACTGGAGTGATGTAGAGTGCAGTGGTGAAGAGTAGAGTAGAGTGGCTTAGAGTGCAGCATACATCAGAGTCGAGAGGTGTAGAGTGAAATGGCAATGGCATAGAGTGGATTGGTGCAGAGTGGACAAGAGTTTAGTGGCACAACATGGGGAGATGTGGAGTGGTGTAAAGTGGAGTGGTGCAGAGTAGAGTGCAGTGGTGTGGAGTGGTGCAGATCACAGTGGAGTATGCATGGTGTGGAAGCACACTGACATTACTGACAACCCATTTTCAATTGAAATGAGCATTACATTTGCACAAACATACAGTTTTACTAATAAAACTATACAACGCACAAATGATAATGTGTGGCAATAGCATCACCTAGTAAATTGATTTGTTTTGATCGTATTAAAGTATTTGTTTCCAACATACTTCAGAATTATAAAAAAATATGCTTCTTTTGTTCGTTAATAATTCTGCTATATTCTGAAATACTTGCACAGTTCATTTAAATGTTGTTGTGTGCGAGGAAAAAATTCTTCACTACCTCATGTATCCAACAAGATTGTCACATAAATCCTCTCACTTTCAAGTCTGAGAAAGAAAAGTAAATATCAAGCTCCCTCCCTCAGAAGACAGAGCCTGGTATTTGACCTCTCTCTTTGAATGCACAGCAAATGTGAAAAGATAAGATCAAGATTTACAGGCCTGTTTACAGAAAGGGGCACTCCTCGAAGAATATAGGGGAGTTGGTGTGAAACGGCTTTTGCTCTTAGGGCGGCACAAACTCACCCTGGACGGCCTAAAAGAAATAAAGCCAGCAAGTAAAAAGCCAGAAAATGTGAGTTACAAACCACAAAGCCAATGTTAAGCAAGGGGCAGAATGCATTTGCAGGGAAACCTTCTGAATGTCCCCAAGATTTATTTAGCAAACCAGAAAGCTGCACTGTCTGGTGGGCTGTGACATAAAAATGAGTAGGACCCCTAAGGAAAGCAATAAAAGTACAAATGAGGGAACTTAAGGCTGAGAACAAATTGAACTGAGCTGCCTAAAGGGAAGCAATATAGATTTGCTACCCTGAGTGACGTTAGAATCTAGGCTTCTAATGCTGTTGCTGACTGCCTTCATCCAGAAAGCAAAGGAAAGGGTTGCTGCTATCTTGGATTGATGAAAATGTACGAGTGAGGAGAGGAATGCTTGAGTTCATTTCAGTCACTGGTGATTACTCACTCTGCGTCCCAATCCATTGTTTTTTGCCCACTAAGCCACCTCAGACAGGACCTGGCCGCATGCAAGTATGGCTTGGTCCTGCTCCAGTAAGAACAGTCCAGTCAGAGGTTACTCGCCCATCCACTGTGCAGCTGGCTGGACCCAACTTGACAGCCTCACGACCCTGGTGGAGCTGGGAGCAGACATCTTGGCCATCAACTTCCGGGGTGAGAAAGCAAGGGATGCCGCCCTCAGATACTGCAAGATATACTGTGCAGAGTTCCTGGATTTGTCAGAAGCTAAGCAGGACCTGAAGTTGTACATCACTCAAATTCAGCAAACTATTACAGATTCGGAAAAGGGGCGCGCAAAACTTAACAAAGGAGACAAGAAAACAGCACTGAATGCCATCAGAGCCAAATCTGAGTGGATAGAGAATGCAAAGAGCCCCACAGTCCAGGACTTTGTGGATCAGAAGATTCAGCTGGAAGCAACCATCACTCCCATTTTCAACAAAATGAATTCCCCACGTCCAGAAACAGGGAAAAAGACTAAACATTGAAAACCGAGGTATCCAGGTCAACCTCCAACCGCATTGTTTCTTTTGTTTTTCCCGATGTTCCTTTTTATTGGGTTGAACAAATGTTGCTCATGCTAATGCTGGAAAGTCCAAACAATGCTCTGAAATGGGAAACTGCAAAAAATATATAATTGGAAAATTAAACATATCGATAGATGGTTCTAGAGCCTGGTACCCGTTGATCTAGAACACAAGCCAGAATTGTTTTGCCTGGACGAGGATTGCAGTGAATAATGTAGAATGTAATAACACTCAATAAACAATATATTATTTGTGTTAAAAAAAAAAAAAGAACAGTCCAGTCAGAATTTTGAGGCAATGCTCCCTCTGAACTGGAACAAAATTCTTGACTGGTTTTGGCCTACATGGAATGGGCTGTCCATTATTCTCAGTGTTGAAACCTAACGCAATCTTAGAGCTGACCTGACTTGACCCCATGCAGGTTGAACTAGACACATTTGTCTCTCCAGTCTCCACCTTCCCAGTGAGCACAAATGTCAGGCTGTCCATCCATGTTAACCCCTCAACTATGTATCACACAGCTAACCCTCTTGACAGCGCAACATAGTCCTCGGGCAACCTGTGTTGTACCTAAGAGGTCCCACCATGATGAATACTGACATTTAGAGAGGATGAGAGTCGGAATACAATCACCTTTTTGTACGGATTTGAGTTGTTTAATATTTGTGTCATCACGAACTCACTTACATATAGTCCTGCTAGGCCCTAGATAAGAGGGTGACTCATTTTTTTTGATTGTTCTGTACTTCCCTAGAAGAACTAGATATTCTGTGATTTCTGAGAATGTGGCAGTAGGTTTACTTATGTCCTTCACAGTGTGATTTTTCAACTTCCATGATGGCAACAGTTCAAATAGCTAACCTCTGAAGCTAAACTGAAATCTTGCCAATGCTTTTAAAACTAAATTCGTAAACATACCGAGGACGTTTGATAACAGCTATCCTTTCAAACAAGAAAGGCAATCTATCACAAGCAAGGCAACATTTAGATGGATTGAGCCTGGTAGGCTTTGGACGCTTCTAAGAGCAGAACTCTGTTTTGGAATAGCTTGACAGTAAGTGGGTGAATAAAAATAATTTATAAATCTGTTTTGGAACTAAGCATGGGCGGATTTTGCGTATTGGCAATCCGCGGATCTGCGTATTTGCGGATTTGCGGATTGCGACAATACGCAAAATCTGCGGATCCCAGCGTATTTTTTTTTTGCGTGTTCGCACGGGTTTCTGCAAGTTCGCGAGGGTTTTATTGTACAAAACGCTCGCGAACGTGCAGAAACCCGTGCAAACACAATGTGGCTACTCATGGCCAAACGGACGGGCTTCCATGCGAGTGGGCATGCCTCTTGTGTGTATAAAAGGTCAGAGGCCGATCAGAGCAGCAGATGAAGATGCAGAGACTCCTGGTCACAGGGACAGCACAGGGATTGTGCTGCACATGCCTCTTGTGTGTATAAAAGGTCAGAGGCCGATCAGAGCAGCAGATGAAGATACAGAGACTCCTGCTCACAGGGACAGCACAGGAATTGTGCTCGTGAAAGTCAAGGATGCAAAGGCCTCTCTATCCAGCATCACAGCTGACTTTCGACGGTAGATTGGGTAAAGAAGGCACATCGCCCAGCCTCGACGGCGCTCTCGATTGTTTCTGGGCTGATGAATGAGTCACTGCATTTGAGCTTCAACAAGTTCCAGGGACCATGTGTGTACTGTTTCCAACGGCGCCAGCAAGCTGCCAGCGCCGTTGAAAAATAGTTACAAAGTTAGCTGCACCTGCTCTGTGCAAGCTAACTTTGTAACTATTTTACAACGGCGCTGGCAGCTTGCTGGCGCCATTACATGAGTGGGTGGGGGGAATCCGTTACATCCGCGGATTTTGTCGGATTTTTGGGAAAATACGTAAAATACACGGATTGCGTATTCACCAAAAATCCGAAACGTAACGGATTTGCCGCCCATGCTTATTTGGAACACTGTATTGCCTTTCCGAAGGAATGCTCGTACAAGTTGAGGAGACCAATATGAGCCCATTCTCTTGGGAAAACATGATACAGTTCTGTGGATTCGGAAACAAGCACACTTGTTTAGTGGAGGCAAACAATAATCCTATTTGTAGCATTTACATGAATAAAATGCCTAAATACCGCTTGAGATAGAAATACAAGAAATTTGACTCTATAACTTCTGACACCAAGGACATGGTTTTTTTCACTCACTTTCCCATTGCATTAACCTTTGTTGTCAAAACGGACAATCTTAAAAACCAGCTTTGGCAAAGCCTATAGGTCTCGCCAATGAGAAATATTGAGTCTGGCAGTGTTTTGTAGCCATGCTGTACAGCAGCACATTGCTTTGCAGTGTGACTAGAACTAAAAAAAAACAAGCATTTGCAATGCAATAGGTCTCGCATTAGGAAAGTTTGAGCTATTGGTATTGTAAATGACAAATTTTGTATTTATGTGTTGGTTTTGAAAATAGCGAAATTAATAGCTTTGTCATTTACAATGCCAATAGTTATAACTTTTGCAAATGTGACACCTATAGCATTTGTAATGCAATATGTGTTGTATTTACGTGACTTAGATGTATTGCTGTTACAAATAACAATGGCTTTTAATTTGTTTTAATAATTAATACTTAAATAAAAGATATTGTAATTTATAATGGCAATAGCTTAAACTTTTGAAAATAACTTTTGTGAAGATTTTGGTAAGTGTATTTTATTGTGACGAAAATCCAAGAACAGAAGTGAAATATTAACATCTTTTTGTGACATTTGTAATACAGCTTGAAACATTGAGAGAACATATTTGAACCAGTTGTTGTTGAATGGTTGCACAGATTGATGCTGTGGTGGCGCTGAGTGATGTTGTGGTGGCGACGAGTAATGCTGTGGCGTTCAGTGATGCTGTGGTAGCGCATAGTGATGTTGTGGTGCCCCTTAGTGATGCTGTGGTGGTGCTGAGTGATCCTGTGGTGATGCGATAGATAGAGTGAGTGCGATACATAGAGGGAGGGAGGGCGATAGATAGATAGATAGATAGATAGAGTGAGATAGATAGATAGATAGATAGATAGATAGATAGATAGATAGATAGATAGATAGATAGATAGATAGATAGATAGATAGATAGATAGATAGATAGATAGAGTGATGGCGATAGATATACAGATAGAGTGAGGGCGATAGATAGAGTGAGGGAGATAGATAGATAGAGTGAGGGTGATAGATAGATATATAGAGTGAGGGCGATAGATAGAGAGAGAGAGTGAGGGTGATAGATAGATTGAGGGCGATAGCTAGAGTGAGGACGATAGATAGATATATAGATAGATAGATAGATAGATAGATAGATAGATAGATAGATAGATAGATAGATAGATAGATAGATAGATAGATAGAGTGAGGGCAATAGATAGATAGAGTGAGGGCGATAGATAGAGTGAGGGCGATAGAGTGAGGGCGATAGATAGAGTGAGGGCGATAGATAGATAGATAGAGTGAGGGCGATAGATGGATAGAGTGAGGGCGATAGATAAAGTGAGGGCGATAGATAGATAGATAGATAGATAGATAGATAGATAGATAGATAGAGTGAGGGCGATATATAGAGTGAGGGCGATAGATAGAGTGAGAGCGATAGATAGAGTGAGGGCGATAGATAGAGTGAGGGCGATAGATAGATAGAGTGAGGGCGATAGATAGAGTGAGGGCGATAGATAGAGTGAGGGCGATAGATAGACAGACAGAGTGAGGGCGATAGATAGCTAGATAGAGTGAGGGCGATAGATAGAGTGAGGGTGATAGATAGATAGTGGGATTGTGTGTGTGGGGTGTGTGTGTGGGGATGTGTGTGTGGGGGTGTGTGTGGGTGTGGGGGTGTGTGTTTGGGGTTGTGTGTGTGTGTGTGTGTGTGGGGTTGTTTGTGTGTGTAGGGTGTGGGGTTGTGTGTGTGTGGGGTTGTGTGTGTGTGGGGGGGTGTGTTGGTGTGTTGGTGTGGAGGTGTGTGTGTGTGTGTGTGTTCGGGATTGTGTGTGTGTTTGGGGTTATCTGTGTGGGGGTTGTGTGTGGGGTTGTGTGTGTGTGTGGGGTTGTGTGTGTGGGGTCTTGTGTGTGGAGTTGTGTGTGTGGGGTTGTGTGTGTGTGCATGGGGTTGTGTGTGGGGGTGTGTGTGTGCATGGGGTTGTGTGTGTGTGGGGTTGTGTGTGGGGGTGGGGTGTGGGTGTGTGGGGGTGGGGTGTGTCTGTGTGTGGGTGTGTATGTGGGGGCTGGGTGTGAGAAGAAAAAGAAATAATTTCATTGAGAATGACCTTCAATTAAAGTGAACTGACATTAAGGAAGGTGGATTTAGTGAGCATAGAATAAGATGGGTGAGATAAAGAACTAGAATCAACGAGTGGCAACCTCAATAAAATTGAGAATTTCTCAAACGTTGTCATAAAAAAACATTTAAAAGATTATTACATAACTCTTGTAAACTGGGCGAAGATTGTATTCCAATGTAAGCGAGGGTAGGGGCATACAATAGTAAAAGCTTTGGCTTTGTTGGGGGCAATTTGAATATGGGTGCTATAAATGTTAATAAAAGAGATATCAAGCACTTTCTTGTATTCATATAGGGCTTGATGATAAAAGGATTTGCCCTAAGTTGCATAGTGCAATGCCATTCAAGCTCCAGTTGTCTGCAGCGTGGTTTACTGTCCATTAATTAAAACGGACGACCACAAAGCAGAAGGAGGGAGACGTTTGCAAAGAAATTACTTAAGTGTATGGTTGACGGAATGGCAGTTGCAGTGGTAATCGATTTATTGTAAGCTTTAGTATGGATGTTAGGGTCTGCTTAAAGAGTAGGTGGGCCTTATTAGGAGATTCGCCCATGCTGTCAGCTAAAAAAAATAAAACGTGACCAGCGCCAGCCAGCTGGGCTGTTCATTGATAGCCACATACAAGTGAGTAACGGGCCTGGGTAATGAAAGAAAACAAGCTCTCGGCATTGCGTGGCGGGGGTGGGGGAGCGGATTCCTTTGAAGTCTGCTGCCGAGGCTCACAAGCTGACAATGGTGTGCTATGTGCACGCGCTCGCACACATGCACTGTAGACAATCCGCCTAAAAAACACGTTGTGAGCATTTTTTAAAGCCCCTACATAAGATCTCGCAAAAAGCATTGCTAAAGCAATGCCTTAAGCAAGACCTAAAAAGCACTATGACACAGTCAGAGCTAGTACACTTTTTTTTAAAAAAGTGCATTTGTGCTGGATACACTTTGGTGCTTTTTAAAATAATTTTTATAGGCACGCTGCTACACAGGTAACCTACAAATCATTGTGAATGTCGGCAATGCCCCTGGTGTACAGCATGAACAAAAGGTAATGGCAGAGCCAATAGTCTCAAATGCAAGACCTCTTGGCTTTGCCAATGCTTGCTAGGTTTCAGCACAACATCCCTGTGATTCTGACCAAATCAGTCAATCTCCCCATGTGTGAAAAAGAATAGAAAAATAAAATTTTGCAAAACCTCTATAACATAAAAAGCAACTGCACCCATGTCATAGTGAAAATACATTTAAAAGCAGATAATAGCTGTTGTCACAATAACTACAGATGACATCTGTTGTCACAATAAAAGCAGATCACAATAAATATCCATCTTAAAGGAGAAAAGGGATTCTATGAAGTGTGGCTTAGTAAAACATAGCTACCAATGACAAGAGCTCCAACAAAGACAAAAAAAGTAATGCCTTATTCACAGCATGATCATCCGATGCACAGCAATCAAGCTGAAGCAATCAGTACTTGGTCCATGCTCAAACCGAATGAAGAACTGAAGCCATCTTGCCCTGGCCAATTAGAAGTCCTACAATCAGAGTGACAATTAAGCCAACCAATACTAAGCAGTGGGCAGGCAGGAAGCCGCTTGTTGCTTAAAATATCTGTCGGAAGCGAGAGCGCATGCAGCCCATGTGGTGTCACAGGCGAGACCTAATGTGATCCTGTTTTTGTAGGGTCAGAGAATCTCAAGATGGCTGCCGTGATACACATGACAGAATCCTATCACAGTGCACTAGATGTTACGGCATGCAACAACAAGCCCATAAAAGGTGGAACAGGAGAGGAGGAAACTGGTTCTACATTTCGATAAGTTGCGCAAGGAAGGAAGGCAGTTACCTGAACACAGAAGCGGATTTCAATGTGACAGAGGCTTCAATGGAGCGAGAGACCACCTAGGCAGCGAGACCCCTTGCTGCACTCACCCACAAAACTCCCTGAGCAAAGGAGAATGCTCTGGACCCAGATGGCATGACCCTGGAGGCCGTGGCGGAACTTAAGTGTCGCGAAGGGGTGGGGTTGTAACGGGGGGGGGGGGTCAGGGCTTGGTCAGGCCAAGAGGGTCAACACCAACGGACACGTCAGCACTTGTGTCATTTGAAGCATCACTTAAGCTGAGCATGGTGGTGAATGGCAAGGTGGTCATAGACACAGTAGTTAATAAGACAGGGTAGGTCATGAAGAGCTGCCATCAAACTTACAAGAGCTGTTTGCTTGGTTTTATTTTTTCTCGAGGGTCACTATACTCCTGGGCCAGGAAATTCCAGAAGGGGAACTATGTACTCCGGCACCATCAGTTTTCCAAGAATAAGATCCCAACCCTTAAGCAAACTACAAAAGAAAGGACGGGAAATAAGAACTGTTATATATATATATCATGTAGAGTTGTCCTCAATATATCAAGGGTCTTGTTTTTGGATCACTAGGACCTGGTAATTATCTCTTTATTTGGATTAACGGGAAAAGGGCCAATCAAGATGGGTAGGAGCCCCGACTGGACAACACCTAACTAGAATTGTGGAACACAGTAGCAAAGAAGCTGATGGAATAGTTACATTTAGTTTTATTTTTTATTGTAAACATGTCACAAAAATAAGAAACAAAATAAATACGTTTGGTGCTACCTAAACGTTGCAGTCACATGCTTTCAATGAAAAATGTTACATTGCAAATAAAATTAACCAGTCTATATAACTGTAAAACAGAACAAATGGTTCTTAGCAGTCAAGTATAATTTTAGCAGTTATTTTATATTTAATGTACATTGCAGAAAAATAAGATTCTGTTTGGCGCAAGAGAAATGTGCTATTAGTTTTGAATTACAGTAACCTTAAGACATGGTCAAGAATGACAAAAAATAGTTTAAAAGGATAAAGACTGGAAAGAAAATAAGCATTGGCAAAACCAAATAGGTCCGGCATTGGCCACCCGCCCTTTGCCAAAATTTGTTTTGTTTTTTTATGATTTTTGCAAAACTTATTTGTTCAGGAGGCTGCTTGTCCTTTTATCAATCTTAAGAAAAACATTGGCTAAAGGCAAAAATATTTTTAGTCTAACAAAAAGCACAGATCACCCTCGTACTCCTTGGCAGTGAAGGGTAAAACTGTGTGTGAATGTGTTATGGTATGCCGACCTTGTGAGAGGGCAGCATACAGTGGCTTATAGTGAACACAGCTAATGGCTTAATTGGGCGGATGCATTTCCCATTGATACATGCTGGAGTGGGTGGAAGAAAAATGTGAATGACATAACCACATACGAATGGATGAAGTGTGGCTAAAAACTCCTCTAAATAGCTTTCATGTACTTAGTTTGAGTAAAATCAAAAGCTATTTACTAACACAGACCTAAAAAAAAGTCAATTGTTATGCCATTTGTTGCTAACCTCTTGCCCTTAAGAAAGAAGGAAGGAAGGAATGGGAGAATGAACAAGGAAGGAAAGAAAGAGTGAAAGACAGAAGAAATGAAAAAAGTAAGTAAAGAAGGCATGAAAGAACAAGCATTTGAAATGCAATAGGTCTCACATTCACACAATTGTGAGCTATTGGTCAATGCCTTCTATTTATGTTTTGGGGTTTAAAACATAAATACAAGGCATTGTTATTTCCAATACTAATAGCTTAAAATCGTGTGAATGCGAGACCTATTGCAGTTCAAATGCTTGACAATATGCTGTGGGATTTGACAAGTGAAGAGTGGGCTTCGAGGCACTTGGGAAAAGGGAAGTTCAACCCAGTCCATCGAGGGATATCGCAGAGGGAAAGGAAGTGTGTGTTCCAGTGGGCAGACCGCACGATTGCAGGGACCCTGGCACACACAGCAGCAAATATATCTATACTACTATTATAAAGGAAGAACTTTGAGGCTTTGAGGCGGGTAAACTCGGGAACCACAGCGCCAATCCACACACCCGATACATCGTTGGAATCCTCAGGGTGTGCAGATGGACATAGGCTATATAAAGTTAAAAAATACGTTATAGGAGGAGCCTAGACGGCGGCCAAAATGGCCGCATAGACGCCCGGCTCCGCCGCGCGCCCTCACCTCCCATGCCATCCTGGCGTCGATCCTGCATCCCGATTGCGGCCAAGTGTGTATGAATGCCCGTGGAGCCCGGCTGTGTTACTCCGGCACGAAATCTGCCTCTGATGGCCGAGATACATCGTCTCAAACTTCCCGGCCCTTGCGCTGAGTGAGCTGGGACCTCGAGTGACGCTGCATCCGGCGCGCGACTGAACAACATCGGCTCCGACCGGCCGGCTTCGCCCGGTTGCCCAGACCGGGACCTTTGATTAGACGCGGCCAGAGACGGCTGGTTGGAGATTGGCGCTGGCACCCCTGAACAGCCCACCAACGGTTTATGCCGGTGCCTGCTATCGATCATACACTCGGCTACTCCCACCGACATACGGCCAGGCTTCGCCCTGTCCCGGGAACTGCCGGCGACCGATGTATCTCCTTGCAATTCTGTTTTAAGGGAGGAATCGGATGCGCCTGGTAAGCGACTTGCACAGTGGTGGGGGATCGTGGTCTTGAGTGTGCCTGCTAAGACCCGCTATTTTGTTGTGGGCGGCGGTTGACTTTCTGGCTACCGGTGGTGCTTGCCTCCCCTTCTGCCCTGGGGTTCCTTGGACGAGAGGTGCACTACAGTGACCTGTGGAGTGGCGATGGAACCCACTCTGCGAGACGTCCTACTGGCTCTCACGAATTTGCACTCCTTTTTGAGCTGCCGCTGGATGCTCGTTGATGACCCGCAGGCGGCGGCGAGTTGTAAAATGGCGGACGGCCAAAGTATCGATCCGGAGCCCGACCTTCCCCGGTCTGCCGATGCTGAGGACCCCTTGAAGTGCGTGGAACTGGACAGTGGACTTGGTGGATCATGCGGCCGAGCCTATGTGTCTGCTGACTTTCTCACCCTCCAACTGGCTATCACCGCTCCTGACTTGCATTACCCTGTTTTCTCGCCGGCTGGTGTGTCATGGAGTCGCACTATCGTATTGACTTTTTTGCTTTTACCTACTGCTACATTAGTTCCAAAAGGGACTGTGGACTCATTGAACCTGCCTTCCCTTGCTGTGCGACGCCTTACTACCTCAACTCGGACCGGACAAGGCTGAACCTGAACTGTTTAAGTATTTGCTGGATGTTCTTGGTGCCGGACTGTGACATGGCTTTTGATGGTATCTTGGGGTGATTGGGATGACTCTACATTGCTGTTTGCCCTCCGTTATGGTGGGCTTACTTGTTTTTCAGGATGGGTGGGGGGGGGCGTGTCTGGGGCTGGAGCTGGGGCCCTCCTCCTCTTTTCTCTTTTTCGGGGTTTCCTGGGGCGATAGGCATGCCTATGGGGGGGGTGGGCCGTGGCCTTCCGCTGCATGCAGAGTGGGGGGTGGGGGTGGGACGTGTGTTTGTTTCTTCTTTGTCTCTATGGCCCACTTTTTCTCTTTTCTTTTCTTGGTCCTTCTTGGTAAATCTTCCTTTTTTATGTTTTTTGTGGTTGGAGTCGGGGGGTTGGGTTCCTTGGGAGGATCATTGCTTGTGTCCTTGTATGTTACGAAATACTGTTAACATTGCTCGATTCGTGAGCGGGTTACTATGGTTCGGTGGGATTGTTCTCAGACTTATGTTTTCCTGTTGTTCTTTCAATGGTACGCTCAATTGCATGCTGTTGTCCTGTCCTGTGATTAGCTTGGTAAACGGTGTCGTCCTGTGGGTCGGGTTTTGTTTTTTGGGAAGAATTTTGCATTTTGTGCTCATGTTTTTTCGCATTGTTTATTGATTCTCTGGATGTGATATTGCCTCGCGTGCTTAGCCACTGAATGCTTACATGTCCTGCTTTTTACTTCCCACTTCTACTTCTATTTGAGGGCGATTAGCTTGTTACATGACTTGCTCCACGTAAGGTTTTGCTTTATTGTATGTCACTGGATCCTTCCATCTCTGCTATAGAATGAACCCTCTCACATCCTGTTATACGTGGACAGACTGGACTGTAACTCCTACGGTGTTATACCGATTGGGCGGGCACTGACTGGTGCGTACTGCAATTCCGCGCTTGGGTATCCTGCTTGCGATATCTCACGCCAGTATCCCGATTATTGTCGTTCCACTAGTGGATATCCTGTTATATGGCTCGCCCTATTGGCTCTCTGGCCTGACTCTGTGACACTTCCGCAAAATTATAAAATGAAACCTACGTTCTCCTTTTCCTGCCATTTTGTACCACTGCATCATAATGTTATTATTTTTGGCTTTTTCCGCAGCGCAAGGTGGCCTGAAATGTTGTTATTTGTCATAGCGGCCGGCCCGCAGTGGTTGTAGGCAGACGCTGTGTACTGTGCATATGATAAATAAAGGTTTTAATAAAAAAAAATAATAATAAAAAAAAAAAACGTTATATTTAAAAAATTTACATTATAAAAAAAGTAGTCCCCTCGAAGTAGCGCCGGCCGCGACCTGCGTGCTGATGTCAGGAGTACGGGGAGGAGCGGCGTCCAGGAGCGGCGGACATGGCACGGCAGAGGAGCGGTGACAAGCGGCGAGGAGCGGTGGACTGAGGAGCGGCAGCTGAGGTGAGACAGCGGGGGTTGGGGCAGGCGGTGGACGGGGTGATGTAAGGCTCCAAACTACCACGATCACGCTCATAATGTAAGGCTCCAAACTACCACGATCACGCTCATAACAGCTCAGGAAGTTCAACTGCAGAGCGCCAGCGTTTCAGCGTTTCAGCTTTAAGGGTCATTAGGTTGACACGCGGGCATTATGTTACCATGCTGGAATCTCGGCACGCCGAGCTCCGTCAAGGGTAAACCCCGCTCAAAGTGACCCCACAGGCGAAAGTGATCCGTCAACCTCGGAGCCGTGTTTAAATGTGCCCCCTTTTCGTGGTACTTTTCATGTGGACGGGGAAAGCAAACAGCCCGAAGCGCACTGCTGTGACTATCATATGTCGCCTTTTTAATGCTCCGGGGGACAATGTCGGTGCAGGCGGGGGTCGGGGCAGGCGGGGGACGGGGCGTGCAGGGACGGGGAAAGCAAGCAGCCCGAAGGAAAGCCAGAAAATCTGGTTCGGTTTATCCCCACTCTAAACACATGGAAATGGTAATTTCCAGGTGAAGGCTGGAGTAATAGCTGCAATACAGTGAGACGGTTTTACATTATAGTGCACTGCTGTGACTATCATATGACGCCTTTTTAAGGCTCCGGGGGACAATGTCGGGGCAGGCGGGGGACGGGGAAGCCTAATTGCTCCCGGACAAAGTCAGGACGGGCTGCTAGTATATATATATATTTACCAAAGGGAGTGTGAATGGCCCCATTTAGATTAACCTTGGTAAGAGCGAGAAATGGGCGTATGGCACCATCAGGCAAACAACTAAGTCCTGATAGTGTGTGAGGCACAGCAGCTCTGACACCCCGAAAGAAGCTGAGAAATGATTACTGGTATTGTCATGTCACTGATTACTCATTGTGAGCCGAGCAGCTTCTCAGTGTGGGGTCCTGCCCAATGCATTCTTGAGGAGCGCCAGGATGACCCAGTATTGGGAGCAGATAAGAGATAACTGACGCCTGTGGTGGCGGAATGTAGGAGGGTGTGATCCCCACAGGGGGAGGTATGCAAACTATAGTGACCCCCGTGGAGAGATCTACATGTATTCCTCATACTGACCTACACAAGGAGAGAAATACCACACTGCATACGCTGCAGCAGTGCAAATTCGGGTACAGCAATATCACACACAGACCTGTCAGTCACTTATAACACCCTTAAGCACACCCACTCTTGCTAACCCTTTCAACCCTGCCGCACGCCCTGCCCCCGCAGAGACACAGGGGGAGAGGAAGCCCCCATGCAGAAAGATCTCCAGCCCAGATGGGCTCACAGAGGAGTAATGCATGCATCACAGGGGAGGGCCGGAATACAGGCTCAGATTTCCCCCTCCCCAACAACTGGGCCAAGAATAAATATGCATACCACATACCTGGCTCTGCAATCACCACATGCTCTGTCCGTGCAAGGCCTGAATTAGCTTGCACTGCGACTCTGGGCGAAGGGGGTCAGAAGAAGCACAAAGGGAGGGATTCACCAAAAGCAAAGGCGATGTGAAATAAATTTGAAAAAAGACACAAGCTCCCTGGCCCCGGTCACAAACACGGGGCGATGGGCAGACGGAGATTAGATTGGGAATTCTGTCATGCCGCCCCCCTTGCTTCTTTCGCTACCCTCTATAAATCAAAATGGAAGAAGTGTCTACGAGGCTCCTGGCAGACCGAGGCCTGGCTCCTGCCCCGGAGGTCTACCCTCCCTCGGGCGCAGATCGCACAGTGCCTCTGCACGGATACAGACGTTTAACAGTCCAGGCCCAGACTGTGCTGCAGTTTCCTTTAATCTCCCTACACGTTATTCTCCACCCCCTCTGCTCCCTTAAGCACAACAGCAGATCACACTTGAAGGGTTTTTTGTGTGCATATTTTAGAGCTGGTATCTCATTTTCATTGTGCATGAATCGAGCAGCAAAGCTGCAAGGGAAGCCCTACCTGGCCTTGGCCGTACTCTCGTAGCTCCATCCTGCACCAGCGCCCAAGGGATCCCCAAAGCCGGCAGACGGATAGTTTCAATCCATTCATTTGCTTGTTCAATGGTGGTTGCTGGTCTCTCCTCCGTCCTGCGCTTTGATGCTCTCAATAATTGTTTTTCTTCTCCCCTCTCCTCGAGAGCGACGGCTGGGGCACTTTGGGGGCCCCGGGCAGGCGGAAGGCGCACCTGATGCTCTCCCGATCCCCCGACCAAGGGCCGCTCTTATTCTTCAGGATTGCACTTGGGAGGAGAAATGCTGGGGGAACAGAGGGGGTTAGGGTGGGCAGAGCCGGAGAGGCAGAGAGGCAGACAGACAGATGGGCAGGCAGAGGGAGACACGCTGAACCAAAGAGAGACAACTAAGAGAGGAAAAAGCTTGGGAAAGACTGCGTGGATGCGGACGAGCGGAGCTAGTGAGACAGACATAATCAGGGGAAAAAAGGAGAGCTAGGGGGTGGGGGAAGAATACAGAGGGAGGGAGAGACACAGCTAGAGGAAGAAACAAGCGCTCGCCATTGCAGGAAGGCAGCTGCTTGTTTATATTTGCATCGCACTTTCACTTTAAGTGAAAGAGCAATGCAAAAATAAACACGCAGCTGAGTCAAAAAGATGTGCACACGCCCCCTTGAGATAAGAAATTGCTTCACGACAGCTGTGCAGCAGACGACCCAGTCCGGATGGGCCGGACGAAAAGGAGAAAGGGCGGTAACCAAGTAGCCTCCTTTTCAATGGGAAGCCAGCATTTACCATAAACGCTGATGCGACCCGATGAAAATGAGGGGCGGGGCTTCAAGTCCCTTTGAAAAATCTCCTCTACCCCACTATGTCTCGCAGAGCGAGTAGCGCATGCGCGCTGCAACGCTAGGCGAGACCTAAAAAAGGCTAGAAAGACGGAAAGACAAATAAGGCAAGAAGGAAAGAAAGGAAAAAAGAAGGCAAGAAAAAATAAACAAAGAAAGAAAGAGCGGCAGTCCGATAAATAAAGGAAACTCCAAAAGGAATTTACAATGGCATTTGCTGGAGCAGGTACTGATAATACTGGAATGTGCTGGTAAAAAGCGTCCTTCTAACACATCAGGCTCTAAGCACAAAGGCAATACAAAAGTATTGAAGTAAAAACAAAACACTAGCACTGAAGGGAACTACCTTGTGTACTGATGTGCTTCTTGAGGGAAGAAAATGTGGTCACTCAAAGTGAGGTAAACATTGGCTTAAGTAGGTTAATCCTTTGCCCAATGCTTTATGCTGTAGTGGACGACAGCAAAATGTGAACGACACATTGACCAACCAATGGATGAAGAGAGCTGGTTGAAAGCCCCCTTAAGTAGGCATTTTCCACAAGTAATTTTTGTAAAATCGAAAGGTCTTGGCTAATACCAGAACTAAAATCCATTGTAAAGTATTTGCTGCACCAGTCTGTAGCACTGAAGCACAGTAGTTTTTAGGCTGCTGTGAGTGTGATCAGGCAAACATTACTTACCGTGCGAGAGAGAGAAATACTAAAGTGGACTCACCAGTTATTCATATGCTGTGGTTGATGACAGTTGAACATATGTATGGATGTTTATTATTAAATCTTTGGAAAACAGGACTCCTGAAAATACTTTCACGCTGTCTCCAAGCAAGACCTAAAAAAATACATTGATGATAAAGTACACATGTGTAACTTTATCTTTTGAATACTATTCTATGAAAATAGTATATGAGTATGTCCCACAAACACCTTTTTTTACAGAGACTTGCTACATGGGACACTCAAAGCCAACAAATAGGCTGTGAGTCACAAGGATTATTCATTCTCTACTCGTACTGCTTCACTTAATATTGAAGTATAAAACATAAGCAAATAGGGTATCATGAAAAGCTAGCCATATTGTAAAGCAGTTGTTTTATTTATATAGTAAAGACATAAAGGAAAGGACACCGAGCATAAAAACTATTTACCCATACCTTATCGGAGCATATATTGGTGGTATCTATGTTTACTAGTCATTCCTTAAGACATAACCGTTCAATTAGTTACACAAAGCAATTACTTCACACTTTAAAGAATGTTATTGGCACTTATAGAACGCACTATACCCTAAGGTGTCAAAGCACTGGCGGAGAGCACCCAGCACAGAACAAAAAGCAAAGAATCCCATTACTAAGGAAGATGGAGAGAGAAAAGCCATGTTTTCAGCAAGTTTTTTTTAATGCAGCAAAGGAATTATGTTCTCAGATGTGAATAGGCAGGTTATTCCACAATTTGGCTTTAGCCACCAACATACACTGACCTCCCCATCTGGCCTTGCAGAACCTGGGAACTAACACCTGCTGCTAGAAGAAGTTCAAAGAAACCTACTAGGGGAACATCACTGAAAAAGGGAATTTAGATGGCAGGAGCCTTTCTGATGCAAAATCTAGAAAGACCATACAGAGGGACTTAAAAATAATCCTTTTTTTAACTGGCAGCCTGTGGAGGGACCAAAACTCTTCTTTGATTGAAAGATGCCTTGGGATGTTCCAGATAAGTCGAACAGCTGCGTTCTGAGCAGATTGCGGTTTGTTATCACATTAAGCATTGATATTAGGGTACAGAAAGTTGCAATAATCGAATCACGAGGTGATAGGGCTATGATTACTGATTGGCACAAATCTATTGGAATATAAGGAAAAAAAATTCTCAAGGTCCTTATGGTAACAAGGCATGTACTCGTGGTACGACTGACCTGATACTCAAAGCTCAAGGTATTGTCAAACAGTTCACCCTACCCATGTTTTGGGCTGATCTGACCGGTGTGGGAAGCAGTCCACAGTCCTCTGCCCACCAGATGTTAGATCAAACCGACTCCCGACGGCCAAAGATCAAATCCTCTGTCTTGTCAGCTTTACGTTTAAGGGTGTTGTCTTTCCTCCATACAATAATGCTAGACATACAGTGATTGAACTTCTTGGCTACAGAAATCAGATCATTGGAAATGGACACAATGATCTGGGTATCATCAGCGTACAACTGTACTTGGAACCCAAAAGAGCGCACCAACTAACCAAAGGTGCAACATAAATATTGAAAAGAGTCGGAATCAGGGATGAACACTGAGGGACTCCGCAAAGAAGACTGAAAGCTTTAGCTTGAAGCCTCCACTGCTAACCAGTTGAACTCTGTGGGTGAGAACTGGGTGGAGGAGCTTGAGGGCAGACCCACCAACACCGATTTTCAGTAGCCGTTCAATCATCTGTACCCGAGAAACGGCATTAAAAGCTGCAGATAGATCAAGCATCACTAGTATGGCCGTCCAGTATCGAAGTTTCCTTCTAGTGGATTTACATCGTCCAGAGGGCGCTTCAATCACATGGGCCTAATTCACGGCCAGCTGTTCAGGCAAGTAAAGCTAGGCATTCTCTAATTGTGCAGAGGAATCACAGTTTAGGAATGTAGCATTCATACCGCCCAGAAACCATAAATAATAACATGAAGTTGAGATGGACTTTTAGCAAACATTCTTTTTTTTTATCAACATACACTGTAGAAATAACTCTAACGTTTCACGAATATCATATAGTCCTAGGAATTGTCTTAACAGCCAGCATTATCACACAACTTCCGATAATTGTGTGGATGAGCTTATTGCATGGAAAACGAAAAAGCATTTTTGTTTTATTTACAAAGAGTGGTAGAAGCCTGTAGTTTTTAAAGCCAGGAGGGGATGACATCTGGGATAATCTACTAAAACTACCAGACTTTTCAAAGCTAGAGTCCTACTAAAATGCGGTGAGTAGTGATGTATGAATTTCAACCATTTTCCTTCGCATATTCATAATTTCCATGTAAAAGTCAAGGTATTGCATAAGCTTTATTTCCTAACATTTAAATGATGCAAAAATGATATTTGATGCCCTAGTGGTGGGCATTACCGTACTTCCCACAATAAAAAGGTTACCCATATACATCGGTTATACAGTTTGGCAGAGGAACCGGCTAAGCAAAGTGTACAATACATTTGCCAAATTCTTTGGGAAAAAGATTCATCCAAATTTCACTTGACATGCAACAGCTACCCAAATGTGGGCATCCCGCCGCTATGTAAATAGATGAGCATGCAGCCAATAAATATCCATACTTAAATTATTTGAAAAGAAAAAAAAAGTATTCAACTGTTTCTTTTTTTTTAAAGACCTTTATTGTACAAAGTGCATCTTACACAGCTTACAGCTTACAACCCCACGGGCCAGCCACGTGAATCAATAACTATGTGAAATGTTGTCAGGTGAACACAGCCGTATGGCCGACAACCCTGAGGTTCGGCGGCGTAAAGTGTTTCTTTGCAGCACTTACATTCAGTAAACCACATATCTTGATGAGTAAATGGGTCTGTAAGGTTTTATCTGTTTGTAGAGCAATGGTGGTGTTTCGTCATTGTCGCCAGTTGGATAACAGCCCGCTCCCATGAGTGAATATTATGGGTAAGTGTGTCGGTGAGTTTCTTCTCCCATGTGGGTGTGGGGCATTGAAGTCAAAGGGTAGTTCTATGCAATATCACAAGTGTGTCTATGGACGAGCGTCCATGCAGCTTACTATTCCTAGTAGTAGAAGCTCGTGTTGGCGGTAGCGTTCGGCAGGAATCGCCATGTTCATGGCTGTTACTCTCAGTGGTCCTAGGTATGTGGTGTTTCTCAGTAGCTGTGATTCGAGCGAGATAGCCGGTATTGTGTAAAACAACCCGGATCCATCTGCCCGTCCGCAGGTAGTGCGCGCGGTAGTCGTTCCCTTCTGGCCGCCTTCTAGTGTTGCTGTGTTTTATCGGCTTTGGGAAGGGAAGGGGCCTGACATATTGGCTAAAATGTGGTGTCCAAAGTTATTCGTGCAACGCGTACAATGTCTTTGTGAACAAACTTAAGAGAGCCTGGTCAGGAAATAGAACCAGCGCCTCAATAAGCCTCTAAACCTTAACATGGGGGGTATATGCAAAAAGGGAGAGGAAGCGTGGGTGGGTGTATCCATGTGTTTAAGGGAAAAGGAGCAGTGTTGCGGTGTCAGTGTAGGTCTAGCGGTCGGGGAGTGGGATACATCTTGCAGTTAACGCGTTTACATAGGGGGGGTTCTACCACAGGGGCACACTGATGATGTCTTTAGAGTGCAGTCAGTGGGGCGGTCGCGTCCAGGCTGCATAATGAGGGTCTGATATGTGGAGGTGGGGGTGGGGCAATAAGCGTTTTCGTCGCTAAAAGTATTCAACTGTTTCTTAAAGCGAAATTCCGAAGAGATGGTATCTAAAGTTAGTGGAAGGTCGTAAGACATCTTAGCTAAGAGAAAGGCAAACAAATTGCCCCTTTTCCTGTCCCTCTGAATATTTGGGACTTTCAAAAGAAGAGAATTGGATAACCTCCGGGATCTCTTTTGACTGTAATGAATAAATCTGTCAATCAAATATTTTGAGCCTGTCTTATAGAATGCTCTGTGTGTCATCGTCTGACTTTTAAAATAGATTCTCCTTTGTACTGGGAGCCAGTGAAGCAATTTAAGATGTGATGCAATTGCCTGCGGGTGTGGAAATTTAAGGATAAGCCTGGCTGCTGCATTTTTACTACTAAAGTCAAAGGATTAGATAGTGGGGTAATCCAGGATAAAGGAAGTTTGCATAATACAGCCAGGCAGTGATAATAACATGCACAATGGTCTTACGCGCAATGACCGAAAGGATGTTAAGAATAATTTTTTAAGGAACATATAAGTGAAAAGCATGTCACGGCCATAGAAATAATGTGGGGGTAAAAGTAGAGACCCGAGTCAAATTTAATTATTGGTTTTCTTGAGCAGTTGAAAGGAACAAGTAGTTCACCCATGTTACTAGGTCACCACACATTAGGCCAAGCAGAATGCAAGCTTCTAAAAACTAATATTCACTTTTGAGTGAGTTACGCTTAAGTAGCTTGTTTTCGTACAATCAGCAACCCTAGATAGACCAGGCGTTAAATGCTCCTTGCATCTATCCCAAAGACTTTTCTAAATTATTGGTGTAGGAAAACACACTTACACCAGACGACTAGATACATGCTGCAAGAGGAGCCATAGAGACAATAAACAGAGTAGGGCTCAAGGGCGAGTCCTGCTGGACTCTGTGTTTAAGCGATTTTATTGATGAGGATAACGATGGAAGAGAAATAGTTTGGCATCTATCTGATAAAAACAGACTTCAGCAAACACTATGCTAAACCACATACACATATGTCTTCCAGACGTTCCAACAGAATGGATTGTGACAGTGTCAAACAGCGCCGACAGATCAAGCAACTCCAAGGTGGTGTATTGACCCTGGTTCGAACTAACTTTGATGAACTCTGAAACCTTGAGATGTGAAACTGGACTGAGTATTTTTAAGAAGATTCTGAGCTATCAAATATTGAGAGAGCTGACAGTTAACTATTTTTTCCAAACATTTGGAGGCAGCAGGTGACAACAATATAGTTCAACAATGGGACCGCATGAGCATGCTTCCAATAGTCCACAACCATGGCTGTTGAAAGAGACTGATTAAATTACCAATTTTGTATTGAGTTAACAACTGGCACTGCCGTAACCAAAAGTTGAGGTAGACAAGGATCAGTTGGTGAGCTAGACCTACAATAGCTTGAGCAGAATCTTCAAGCAAAATGCAATTAAACAGAGCTAATTTACAAACAGTAGAAGAGACACACAAAGAGAAGTGTGATGAGTTAGTGTTTTAAGCAGTGGCTTGAGGTTTGAAGATGCACCACTGTTAGTCATCCTCTGGCTCTTTAGCATGGTGAGTGTGATCTGGCTATGAGAAAAGACCTAGTGGGGTCAAGCAAGCAGGGCACAGTTTGGGGAGGTGCCGGGGATATGGGCGCATGACATGGACAAGCCCCAGCACCAGAACCATCTGTTCATGGCCTTCAGGTATGAACAACATGATTTGGGAACAGGGCCTTGCCTTGAGTTTCCCAGGTCATGTTCTCTCTGACTGCTCTGTAGAACCTTTGGTTGTGCACAGAAGATTCTGGACACAGGCTGTGCTCTTTTTGCATACCTTGTGCCCACACCTTACAATCGTAGACAATTCACATCCAGGTCTCACTGCAAGTCCTTCCATCTGAAAACCAGCCAATAGAGACCGCAGATTCCTGACCTTAGAATTATCCCCAGGTGTTAGACTGGATCCGAAATTTCTTTGTGAGCAGTACCAATGTGGCCTCATAGGTCGTGTTGTTCAGCTCAATGTGACATCGTGGTTGTCATCGGCGCTGGAAGTGACGTCTGGTGGGCCTATATAGGCGACACCCAGGCATGCTGATGTCAGTTCTTTTCTTTCCATCAGGGGCGGTTCCTCCCACAGGGCATAGGAGAGTCGCTCCCTGCTGCAAACGCAACAGGTAAATGTAATTTGAATAAAATGGCAATTACCATTTTACCACAACTTAGGTGTGTGGGCGGGGACAGGGCGGAGCTGATGACAGCAGCAGAATGACTTTGGAAGCTTCCAGCACACACGTCAGATTGGCCGGCCGTCACAAGATGGCCGGCCTAATTTGCACACTTCAGCCTGCACAATTCAGGCAGTGTTAAACTGCAAAAGGATTGCAGGCATAGGCACCCAGCCTCACATGGACCACTGGGTTAGCCTGCTCAAACCAATCATGGGGCTTCTCTCATGAGCAGCTCCAGGATTGGTTAGGTTAACGCTGTTGGAGCCTCACATCAGTAACTTAACCCAAGAGCTGCTTTGGGAAAGGTGAAGGATGGAGCTGCAGCCTCTGTAGTCATGCCAACTTCTAAGACTTTGTGGTGGTGTGTGTTGGAGAGTGCTTTTTATGACAGGTTTGGTGAAAGAGAACTAGGGAAAGTGCCAGTGGCAGACACAACATTCATGATGCTGTTGGAGCTGCTCTGTGTTTCTCAAAGGTATAATGAACCTGGCAGCAGGTACATTTTAGTTTTCTAACTTTTAAATGTGTGCGGCGCTGATAAGAAACCACTAGCTAAATAGTTCTGCTTGCCGTTACTCCTGCCTGGAGGTTTGCAAGAGGTATAGGCCGTGTTTCGACTAGCTTAGAAGCAGGGCACAAGTCCTAAAAAAAGAAGTGGGGGAACGCTGACGTCACTACAGGAAGTGACGTCACGAAAGGTGGCTTGCACCATCAGACTCATTGCCTCCCCTCTCTCATCCCTTTGATTCGATTGCACTAGAGAAGCCAGCGTGTGTGCAGCATTCTGAATGAGCTCCGACCTCGCCCCAGAGAGGGCAAAGAGTGAATGTGTGGCACCATTTGCTCCAGTTATCGAGCGTCCGGTAAAATAAGTGGGGGGACGCCGTCCACCCGTGTGGTACCGCGACTCGAGCCCTGCTTAGAAGAAAGATCAATGGCTGCGGAGTGCAGACGCACGAGGCTCCTCCTCCTTTGTACTTCAGTTACCCTTTGTGCTCCTGAGGCCCCACCCCATCCTCCACGTATCAGCCTCATCTTTTGCAATATATTCGGACCCATTTTCAGCCTGTCGTATTGCACGTCTACCTTTCTGTGGAAACCTCAACATCCTACTAATTTGTACTAGATCGTTATTTAAATCTCAACCTCTTCACACTCGTCTCTGGAGAGGATGTGCCCTAACAGCCAGAGCTGATTGAAACTGGGAAACGGGAATCAGATCCGGCATCGGCCCAACATTCTCTAAATCTGGGCAAATTCCTTAATCTCCCCATGCCTACCAAATCATGAATGTGTCCATATATCATCCGCGTCTCTCTTCCCTGTTATGAAAGCCCTACAAAAGTTCTGTCAAGGATCCAATTAGCTTAATGGGATCGCTGCTGACCGTGCTTACTCAAAGCAAGATGCCTGAAGAGCAGAAATCTGAGGCGAATACGTGTTAAAAGGATGTCATTGGTATTTGGGAAGTCAGTTGAATACATTGCTCGGCAAGTGTGCAGTTCTGGTCTGCTTTCCTTCATGTGTAATTTGGCTGTGTGTTTTTCAGGAAGGCAAAAAAGACTGCTTATTTTTGTGCTGCTTGCTCTTGGCCACATTAGCATGAAGGACACAGACCTTTCAAGACGCCTTTTAAGCGTCTGTTAACGCGCTGTGCTCAGTCCCGCGGTTTCCTATCGCATGGAATTTTTATCAGAGAGCGTCAACCTCAACATCATCTCCTACGCTGATGACACTCAAATGATCCTCTCACTCACAAAAGACCCAAACACCGCCAAAACTAACCTACATGAAGGGATGCAAGAAGTAGCCGAATGGATGAAGCAAAGCCGTCTAAAACTGAACTCGGACAAGACTGAAGTCCTCATCTTAGGTACTTCCCCTTCCGCCTGGGACGACTCTTGGTGGCCAGCGGCCCTAGGAAAAGCACCCATCCCAACGGACCACGCACGGAACCTGGGCGTCATCCTGGACTCCTCACTCCCGATGACCAGACAAGTCAACGCCGTTTCATCATCATGCTTCAACATTCTTCGCATGCTCAAAAAAACCTTTCGCTGGATCCCCACCGAAACTAGAAAAACGGTCACCCACGCATTGGTTACAAGCCGCCTGGACTACGGAAACACCCTGTACGCCGGTACCACCGCAAAACTTCACAAAAAACTCCAACGCATCCAAAACGCTTCAGCCAGACTCATACTAGACATCCTGCGCAAAGACCACATTTCCGGTCACCTGAAAGACCTCCACTGGCTCCCCGTCAACAAGAGGATAACGTTCCGCCTCCTCACCCACGCACACAAGGCCCTCTACGAACTTGGACCCGAATGCCTCAACTCGCGACTATCCTTCTACACCCCCTCTCGCCAGCTACGTTCTTCCAACCAAGCCCTCGCTGCTGTCCCACGCATCAACAAAACCACCATGGGAGGAAGATCCTTCTCCTTCCTAGCGGCTAAGACCTGGAACTCCATTCCCATTCACCTCCGCCTTACCCAAAACCACCTAGCCTTCAGAAAACAGCTTAAAACCTGGATATTCGACAAGTAATTCTCCACCCTTCTACAAGCGCCTTGAGACCCTCTGGGTATGTAGTGCGCTATATAAATCAATTGAATTGAATTGAATTGAATTACTGAGCAATCTACTTGTATCTTATCTAATGAATTAATCGGTGCAATGGACCGATCATAACTACGTTTTCACTTACCTCACTCATTGCTTAAGCGATACATCTTGTGTTCTGTGAAACCAATGCAGCATTGTGATTGGTCTGAGCGCCATGACATCGCGCTCAGCTAGGGTCTGGAGGGGTGGGCATGTTCTCGATGAAGGGTGCAATGCAGCCTGCATGGATAAAGGGAAAGTGTGCATGACTGGATTGGGCAGCCTGAGAAGGCCGACCAAACAGTCATTGCGCACGCAGGAGTGGGAAAACCACTCGTCCCCTGTGCTGCTCCGTAAGCAGAACAGCCCTGCCCACCCGTAATGAAAGTTAAAATGGTAATAACTAAATGTTATTACCATTTAATGTTTTTGCTTCTCACACTGAGAGAAAGCAGTCGGGCGATGCTCCTCTGCCATAGCGGAGAAGCCACCACTGCAAAGGTCTCACTTTTAGCAAACACAGTAGTCAAATAGGAAAAATGGAGATGCAGGGTATTCTTTTTCACATTGATATAAATACATGTTTCAAGCCAGCATCAGAGTACATGAGGGGTAACGGTTAGGCAATTTAAGGACTTGAACTCTGGAAATACTCCTTTTGTATGAAGGACACTATTGCAATTTCTAGAATGATTAGCCACTTACATGGCAGTGGCCCATTTTTCTCTGTCAGTCACCTGAGCCTCGACTTTCACGAAAGTCTCATGTCTTTTGGTCAAATCTAGGCAAAAAAGATGTGATATAGGATAAGACACCTCGTAGAGTAAGCGTCTCTGACCTTTCTCCTCTCTTTTGCTCTTCCCAATTCGGTGCTGCTCGGGATGAAGTTAGAGGGCCACCTTTTAGAGGTCGGGGACTTTGGAAGGGTCACCATCCAGGCCTTCATTTTGCTCTTCCTGGGTATCGGCAGGACCATCATCCCTTTCTAGTTCCTGGCCGTGATGCCTCCTCACCGCTGTGCCCTCTCTGCCCAGGTTGAGTTTGGGAACCTCACTGAGGAGGAGCTGCTCGTCATCAGCATCCCCAGGGAGCTTGATGTCCCAGGACCTCTCATATGAGAAATGGTCCAGAGATCATTTGCAGTAATATTAGTGAGCTGCTGCTGTTTACAATATTGAAAACATGTCACTATCTATGAATATTAGATGTAGACACATTTAAAATGTACACAAGTACGCCTGTGCACTGCCAGTGACCTTGCCAAAGAGGGCATGAAAGAGTTAAATTTGAATAATAAATTCTAAACTGTTCCAGAAAATCCTTATGATGTCCCTGTTGTCATATGTGGCCTAGTTTCTTATGATACGTGAGGCAACACTAACATGAAGCAAAGTTATTTTTGGTGAATCAGACAGAACATGTCTTTCTACAGAGCATATACTCTTGAACTTGTGTATTTTAGGGAGCAGTCATATGTTATAATGAAGAAAAGGGAGGCTTGGTGAGATAAAATATTTACTTAGGATTACACATTTTGGTTAAGCGGGGAAGCCGAAACTGGTTCCAGGATTTCCATTTTACATTTTGCAGTTCAGACCCTGGGACCTTGGCTACCTTGCTCATGCCTTGAAAGTTGTAAAGAACTTTTACACCCCACCACTTTCAGAAGTCACCAGCTGCCACTGGTTTCCATGCCAGCCAGCATAGATCTGGGAAAAGCTACTCCATAATCTCTTTTTGACGTAAGTTTTTTTTCAACGTTTTGTTGAAGTCTTTTTTTAAGTCTTACCTCCTTGTGTGGCAGGATGTCTCCAAGAAAGTTGGCTTTAAGCCCTAGGCGCCTGTCACCGACAGATGTTGGTAACCGACTGGCACCTTGTTTGCCTGTGGTGCCTCGAACTGGACCATGACCCGAAAGCCACCCTGACTGCCAGGCCATGCATCCAGAGGCCTTGAGGTAGCAAGCCCGACGCGGCAACGCTTGTGGTCCCGGTCACGTGGAAGTTCCCGGGAGCGGTTATGGAGTCAGAGATCATCGTCCCACAACATGGCATTGAGTCATTTGGGTAAGTCTTGAAGCCACAAGAAGAAAAAGAGTCAAAGCTCCCTTCAACTTCACCTTGTCAGTTGACCAACGAATTGATGGAGCATCCCTCAAGGCCTGGCTCCACGTTTGAGCCAAAACCTGGGCCGACTCTGAGCCTTCCCGCATTTCATGGAGACAGAGCAACCCAGCTCAGTCTCAAAGAGTTTTATGACTCCATACACCTCATGTTTGAGTGGCCCACTCCCTCAGGCGTGCCTCCAAGCCCCATGGGTTCAGAATGGACCCCTACTGGATCCACACCGGTGACTTCGGTGCCAATCTGGCCCCAAGCATCCATAGAAGGATCTGGATTAGCGTCGGTCATGCCATGTGTTGTAATCTCACTCTCATCCCACTCCCCGCTCTCCCCCTCCTCTTGCTGCCCAATTGGTATGGTCCGCGCTCCTCTGGGAGTGCAGGTTAGAACGTTGGGAGAAGGGTTTATGCCGCCAAGCTGGGAGCACCTGTTGAACAAGACTGAATAAAAGTACCTTCAAGTAAACTTCATTTGAGTAGTGTTTCATTACTACATTTTGGCGACGAGGACCGGGAGCTGAGCCGGGGTCAGTGTGGTGCTTTCCCTCCCCGGGATGAACTTAATGCTTGTGCGGACATTGCGGATCGAGTGAACTGTGGATTTCCCAGCACCAGATATAATACCGAAGAACGTCTCTGCTGGACGTCAGGCTCTCGCTTCGAAAAGTCGGAAGTGGTTTTAGCCGGGGAGTCGGTGAGCTGGTGCTGAGGGGAGGAGAGTAAGTTTGCCTTCTCGTTTGAAGTCACAGGCGTTGGTGGAGCCGGTGTGTACAGTCCCGTTGGTGTGACGGAGGACTTACCAAGAATCAGCGGCAGGCTGAGCGGAAGAGGCTGGGCACAACGCGTTAATTAATGAGACGATCTGAAGAGGTGAAAGGAACCGTAATTGGCTGTGGCACGTTGATCTGAGGCTACGGGGCGCATCGAGCGATTTGGTGAGTGGTCCAGAAGAGGTGCACGGACCCGTAATTAAGCAGCGGCATGTTGAGCTGAAGCCGCCCGGCACAACGCGTAAAGGCTGTGTGTGAACCGGAAGAGGTGTAAGGATCTGCCAGTAAAGCGAGTGAAGACGTCGAGCGGCGGTGCGTGTGAAGAAAAAATTGCGGCTGAATTAAGCAATAAATCTAACTCAACTGTCGGAGCAGTGTGAGGAGTGTCGTCATACTTTGGGGCTCATTAAGTAGAAGACAGGACCTCAGTTGTAGTCCCCTTTGAGGAACGGAAGGCTGTCCGGCTGTCAGTGATAGCAGGGAACTCCAGTGTGTAACAAGACGTATCTGGTCTTGCCCAGAAGTGCCGCGGAGTCGTTGACAGGAAGTTCCTGTCCTGCCATTGGGAGTGAGAAGTAAATTTATAAGCACATTCGCATCTTACGCGAGAGTGTGCAAGTCGAGTGTCACGCCGGGCACAGGAGGCGAAGAGGTGGAGCGAGAAGGCAAGGACGGAGTCAGTGAGGTGAATTTAACCCTCTCAGGTCGCAACGGCTCAGGAGGTAGAAATCTTCAGGAGAAAGTGACGTGCAGCAATCAGCACACAGTGATACCGGAGCCAGCGGTGCAAAAGAACCTGAGGAAAGGAAAAAAGGTTGTGGGCTCCGTTGGTCAATGAACTGCGCAAATTTATGGCGCGAGACATTTATACAGCGTGAGGTGAAGTGAGTGGAGTGTGCATTCCAGGCGCTCTTGTAGCAACGTGAAAGGAGCTGTGTTGAGGTGAGCGAGAAATTAAGGGAGCGGATCGTGCATTAAGGTCGCATTGGAAGCAACGTGAAAGGAACTGATTTGAGGTGAGCGTTAACCATTTGTGGCATGAGCGAATGACAGCGTGGGGAAGACGTCTTTCCCTGACTCCCAGAAGTATAGGAGGTGTGTAACTGAAAGCCTCGGAGAATCCAGCTGGATTCACATGTTCTTTCGGGGGAAGGAGATTAACCGTGGGGGACACAGGCTGGACTGCATTATTGAGTTGGTCCTCTGAAAATTTGAGAGGTGCGCAGAGCGTAACTTATGGTGCATATGTCTCAAGACACTGAATGGAGGTCGTGAAGGGCAGATGTGTGAAGAGAAATAAAATATAAAACCAGAATTACAGATTGTATAGCTTGACTCTCTTCCAGGGATTGAAGATCACTGGTGGCAGCATATTGAGTGACATTACCGTCTGAACTTAACCTGGGAATTGGTACTATAGCAGCGCGTAGAAGATTCAGGCGAGGTGAACTCAGTCGTAACGCTATGTAGAAGCGGCACAAGGACATCTTAAATTTGAGGCAGCGCTGGCTAGTTGATGAGAAGGCATAGAAGGAGCTGAGAGAACGAGATTAATATATGGGTCCTGTGAAGTAATTCACCACTGCGGGGTTGAAGCAGCGTAAGGGAAATTTAGAACTGACGCAGCATCCCTAAGCGATGTGTGGAGATTTTTGGGACTGTGACTAAACATCAGGGTTATGCGTTGTAGACCCATCCACGGTAGGTGTTGAAGCAGCGGGAGGCCAAGCTTAGGATCTCGACAGTGCGTGGGAACAGCTTGAAGATATTTCCAGAGGAACATATGGTGAGGTATCTCCCGAAGTCCAGAATTGAAAATCTCATAGTGGCTGTGAAGTGAGGCGGTGTGTGGGAACCAAAGAGGGGCATATAGTGCAAGTACACCTTGAGGAATATTCGTTACAGTTCAGAAGCAGCTCGTCGGGTAAGGGTTAATCATCCCTTGGCACAAGTGAATTAGGATTTCCAAGGGTTCCCAACCCATAGACGGTGTGAGCTAAGCAGACTTAAGGATCATTGAAAGTCAAGCCAGAAACATATATACTATTCGGAAACAGTGTTTTTCAAAGCAAAATCCTAGTGGCTGTTCTTGGCACGTCTCCAGTTGCTGGTCTGGGGACGCTCGTGTTACCCTCCAAGCTCACCTTGATCACATCTTCCTGCTTAGGAAGTTAAGCATTCTCAAGTGATTTTCCAAAATCAGTTATACATTTAACATGGAGTGGGGCCAGAAGTATGATTTTCTGCCTCCAGTGTCGTTTATGGAGAGGGATGATGAAACCATGGCAGAATGGAATGAATGGAAAGTATACAGTACAGCACTGGAGGAAGGGGCAGAATCCTTGGTGTCTAAGGAAAAGTTTGAAGTATTGCTGTACAGCTTAGTAACAGGAGGGCGTAAAATGTACCTCAAAATGAAAAAAACATTCATGAAAGGAACGGCCTGTAATATTTGCGTGGATATCTTGAGAGTGAGGAATGAACATGTTGCACATGCCTCGTTGGAGAAGGTACAAAGGGTAGAAGTTTTCAAGAATGAAACGAGTAGCAACGAGCATCTAAAGCAATGCAAAGTATACCAGGGGTGGACCATCTGCATAGGAGGAGTGATGACAGATATGTTATTAGATTCAGGATCGCCGCATAGTGGGATAAGCAGGAGTGACTGGAACTCAAAAACTAAAAAATATGGAAACGAATTGAAAGAAGTTAACATATTTCTGGAGACTTGCACAGGGGAGGACGTCAAGGTTATAGGATACCTAGTCATGGAGTTAACGTACAAGGGAAAGTATACCAGGAGTACCGTATACGTAACAGAAAGAGGACCCACCATGTTGGGGTGGGAGGATCAAAAGGTTTTGAGAATATCCCTCGAGGGAAGAAGAAGAGAACAAATGAAGGAGAAGGCACTGGAAAAAAACACGTGTGTAAAAGTGGCAGGAGGTTGTGAGGGTGCAGCAAGTTTTGAAGTTTTGAAGGCCAAGTGCGAACTGAGAGAAAAACGCGGATGTAAAGGCGCAGCAAGTTTGAAAGAACGTGTGGAGAATACAGCCATGGGCAAACTGAGAGGAGTATTAGAATCTTATCAGGGTTTGGTGGATGAGAGAGAAATACGTAAGAAACATAAAAAAGAAAAACAAAGGAGAGAAAAAGAAAACTGTGAAGGAATAGGTGGAGAAGAAAGAGATTTCGAAAGAAAGGAAGAAGGCATCAGTGCCACTGTTAAGAAGTGGAAAAGTATAAAATGTAAAGAGCAACATTACAGCCAGTATCAATCTTCCGGAGGGAAAGGGTAATATTAGCAGGAGAATTGCGGATTCCAAGGGAGAAATAAACTGTGGGCGAGTTCTGACTAAAGGGAACAAAGGGTGGTGTTTTACCCAGGACAGGATGCCTAAAGTACATACTCGTGAATCCCTCAATTGCACTGCCCACATCATAGAGGTGCACATCCATGGTGCACCAGACATCCACAAGTGTCATTTGCGGTGATTGATTTCAAGGGTGGAAAGGATGTGATACCAACACCTGTGATCTACCCAGGTCAGGACGCCTAGAACGCAACCGTGCATCCATTGAACTGAACAGCCTACATCTTAATTGGGCACACCCTTGTGGCACCATAATGTTACAGTTGTTATGCGTTGGTCGATAGTATCTCATAACTCTAATTGCTGCAACCTGAAGTAAGCACACAACCGTGCATCCTTTGAATTGAACAGCCTATATCTTAACTGGGCACACCCTAGTGGCACCATAATGTTACAGTTGTTTATGCGTGGGTTGATTGTATCCCATAACTTTAATTGCTGAAACCTGAATTCTTAAGAGTTTTGTTCTGTTTGCTGCAGACACACATTTGGACAATGGGTGTCTCATTGCAATCCTTCCATATATGCCAGGAGACCGAATAACTATACCCTCAGTCACGTCAAGTAAAACCTACCCTTCACATCGCATGTACCATAGTCAACTGTAGTCTCTTGAGTTTTTTCCATTTAGACTTTGGCATGGGGTCACCTGTTCCCGACCCGGTTGTTTTGTGACACATATATCCCTCCCTCTCCCCATCTCTCTCTCACTCTCTCTCTCTCTCTATCTCTCTCTCTCCCCATCTTTCCAGCACCTATTTCTGCTGGGAGCTCTCACGCTTTCCTTCTCTCCATTTTCCTTAGGGAGGATGGTGTGTTGTAATCTCACTCTCATCCCACTCCCCGCTCTCCCCCTCCTCTTGCTGCCCAATTGGTATGGTCCGCGCTCCTCTGGGAGTGCAGGTTAGAACGTTGGGAGAAGGGTTTATGCCGCCAAGCTGGGAGCACCTGTTGAACAAGACTGAATAAAAGTACCTTCAAGTAAACTTCATTTGAGTAGTGTTTCATTACTACACCATGTTAACCTTCCCCACATGAACCAAAACTACTGCCAGTACTGATACATCAATTACTTTTGAATTAACACCATCACATTGGATTTAAACACAACATGGGTCTACGACTTATGGTTCAGTCTGAATAAATCTTTTTGTTTTATTTTTAATTTTCAACACATTATTTTGATTCGATTTCAATATTTTTCATTTTATACATCTACATCACAATACAAAAAAATTCTTACATTTACTAAAATGATGAGCCTAATCAATCCATACATTCTATCATTCGCTCTAATCAAACATTCAAAACCGTCACTCTCACAAACACCACACCCAATATTTATTTACAAATCCTTTCGACTGGTTCACTTTTTACTATCGTTACAGAAACCATAGAAAACAATTTTGATGATTGTACTCTGTTTAAATAATTTCAAACAATATTTGTTGAATTTCACATTCTTATGGCTGAACACAAAATGTTCTACGCGTTTCGAACTCCTACTTGCTATGAAGTTCTCATCAGGACCCAAAAGCTCTTACACTGAGAGCCTGACGTTATGCCCGACGACGAACATTCAAACACACCCATGCATGCTCTTACAAATTATTTTCAATGATGTAGGTGACTTGTTTTACTTCGGTAGTCTCCTTACAATGTCCAGTTGACGCTCGCGCTCAAGACAAACCTCTGAGCGCTGCTTCTTCGCGGAATCGCTTCGAGTATCTCTCCTCGGCGTTCTACGGTATTTGTTTATTTTTTTATGTTAACCTTTCCCGGCACCAGTCCAGAGACTGGCACTTCCGGTGCTGCCATCCCCATTCTCATCCACGACTCCAACGCGGAACCAGAGGGGCATAGTATGTCACTGGCCTCTGCACAGACTTGAGCCAGGCCTTCCAAGCTGGAGCCTGGGCGCTGTTCCTATGGGCTGTATGTGAATCTGGGTAATGCCAGCAGACTGGACACTTCTTCAGATACTGGCACAGGCGACTGTACAGTAACCTGACTGTCTTAGGTAGTTAGGGAAGACGCAGAGCAACATTTGATGTTGAAATTGGAATCTTAAATGTCTGGCAGCCATTTCCCAGTTTGCTAACCACAGGGGATTCTGAAAATACTTTGTGAGTTCATGTGGGGTGTACCCCTAGGTAGTGCTGGGGTCATTGAAAGAGGGATGGGAAATGCCCCCTTTCCAGGATAAAAGGCCAGTATGTACTGCGTGGATGAGCTGACTATATTTTATGAGATGTGTTTTTATAATTGAAATGTCTTTTATTATTCTAGCTAACACACACACCTTAACATTAGTTATCTTATTGGGTTTTTGTTAACTTTCGCTAGTATACGAATACGAAAAGGCAAAAACAAAACTACACAGTTAAGATTCCGGATTACCTATAAAATATAAAATGAGATGAGGCTCAATCCAAAATCTCCATTACCAAAATAAGATGGAGTACAGATACATTGATGCATAGCATTCATTTTAATATATTGCAAAGAAACTGTTGAAGACTATATGTACACTAGGTTCATAAAACGAACCCCAATTGTTCCCAGTTGTTTTGTTAGGGAGAACACACTGGAAGGTGGAAGATAGAGACTCCATTTTCTATTCCCATCTCTCTGCTATGTACATATATTGGGTGTACAGATGATTCCCTGTTCCCTAAGTAGAAGCATGCACATTCTAGACCAAAGATGTGTATATCACAGGTGTCTTAAGTCCTAGAGCATTAGGTCAGTGCCATATTTTTACAATAATCACAGACTATGTTAATGAGTTCCATTTCGATTCCTTTATGTGCATTTATCATATGCAGAGATCCTGAAAATCCGGCATGGATCTGACTATTTTGATCTATGCTGGTCACTTGAAGAAGAATATGAAATGTTGGCATTGGGAAATGTGATCTACTGACGAAATTGTAAACTGCTTAGGCAATAAACATAGGTCCAAAACCCAGCCTACTTAGTCCACCAAGCGTATTAAGCTAGTTTATAATTCTTTTGTGACTAAGTTGTGATATGTATCAGAACGGTGGTGTAACAGTTAGCGTAGCAGCATTTACCTCTGATGCGTGCCAGCCGTTCCACGCCGCTGCGCTCATGCCGGCCGGCTTGAGCGCGCAGATAAATAAAGATGGGCGGAGCTGCCACGGCAGTCCGCGCCTAGACCCACACAGTGTGTGTGAGTTTGTTTTATTGCAATGCACATCAGGGCCCAAGCTTGCGGCCTTCCCTGGAATGTAACATTGGCGATGAGGAGTGGAGGTAACTCCTGCCTGCTCCCGCACAGCTGAGAAGCACCTCGGCAGACCCGAATCACAGGGGCATTACCTACAGGCTGAAGCCCTGCCAGGCCACACTGCAGCAATCCCTCCCACGCTGCAACTTCAGCTCAAGCAGCTGATCAAGGGCAGCAGTAGAGACGTCCGGCACCGTGCAGGCTGGGTGAGTCCTGCAAACCGCAGAGAAGGCCCACTAGCGCTTTGTCCCCTGTCAGCCCGACCATGTGCCATGCGACCAGATGCACGTGGGCCCAGGCTACGCTCAGCAGCCTCACACCACCACCTGGTGCATTAGTGTGCAGCACTCTCGTCAGGCCGCCTCTCAGTGCACACGCCCACCACCGCGGGGATCAGGACAACGCAGTACAGGCGCCGGCGCCTCCACACCCCCCTCGGGTGTCCTACCTCCATTTAGTGAGTCGGCAGACCCCACCACAGCAGTGCCAAGGTGGCAGACCTGGCTTGGGCGCCTGGAGGACTGTTTCATTGCCACAAGGAGAAATATGGGGCGGTGAAATGTTCGCTGCTGCTCCACTATGCAGGGGAAGAGATCTATCTCCTATTTAAGAACCTAACGAACACGGGCCCTCCCAAAGACTACGCTGCCGCGGTTAGCACCCTAAATGCTCACTTTGATCCCCAAATGAACCCAGACTTCGAACATTTCAGCTACGACAAGCCAAGCAACTCCGGGAGCAGGCCGATACTCACCTTGTGGGAGACAGTGCGGTGGAAGAAATTAGAGCCCAGCTGATTCTTGGGATACGCAGCAAAGTCTTGCGAGGCCTCACACTCAGGCAGCCAAACATACCAATGAACGACATCCTTGTCCATGCGTGGTCCCACGACCTTTCACCGGCAAGGGCAGAAGAGATGGACATGGCACTCGTGCGTGGGGCGGAAAAGAGAGCCGTCAAAACAGAAAGGACTGATGCAGTCAGAACAAGAGACAAGTCCTACAGACCACAAAATCGCCAGCAGGAAGCCCCAAAGAATCCCTGCGGGTACTGTGGGTATGAGAAGCACCCCACACAGTCATGCCCAGCACAAGGGAAGACCTCTACCAACTGTGGTATCGCGAACCACTTCGTGTCGTGTGCAGAAAGAAGTCACAGCGCAAGTAAGGGGCCCAACCCAAACAAATGCAGAAGATGGTCCGCCAACTATTGCACGTCTCGCTCGCATCTCAACAAGGAGGAAAGAAGAGAGAGCAGACAGTCTACCAAGGGGGCGATTCCACATCGGAAGACTAAGGAGAGACGTACCTAGTCTCCTTGTCCTAAGCCCTAAAGAGCAGGAGACGGCCCCAACCTGCCAATGTGGTAATCGACACAGGCGCCTCAGTGACAGTAATGGGAATCCAGATCTTTGTGTATGGCAGCGACTCGCCATTGCCCCTCCGAGGCAAAATGACAATGCCAGTACGGTCAGAAGGCGTCGAGATCACTATCGACATCCACGTCACAAACCAGGAAGTGGACACGCTGCTCAGCAGTCATTTGGCTGAAGACCTAGGGCTGGAGATGTTTGCCTGAAGAGAAGAGGCAGACCAGACGGAAGAATTGTGAGCCAGTTCGGAGACCTGTTCAAGGGTCTGGGGAAGATAAAGAAGGCCCCCATCTGACTACACATATACCCGGCCATCCCGCCAACAGCCCTAAAACACCGGAGAATCCCTTTTCATCTTCGACCCCTGGTAGAGGAAGAATTGCAAATGCTCGAAGACCAAGGGGTCATACAGAAAGTGTCCGGACCTAAACCGTGGGTGTCACCCATGGTAATCGCCGAGAGGCCTCGCCAACCGGTAAAGATCCGACTCTGCATTGACATGCGCCTCCCAAATAAGGCCATTCGACGTGAATGCCACATAACGCCGACTATGAACGACATCATGGTCGATCTGAACGGGTCAAGATGGTTCTCGAAGCTGGATCTGAATGCGGGCTATCTCCAACTAGCCCTTGCCAAAGACATTCGGTACATAACGACCTTCAGTACACACCTAGGCCTCCGGAGGTGCAAGCGGCTGAATTTCGGCATATCATCTGCTGCAGAAATATTCCAAATCGCCATCAAGGAGATCCTGGTCGGGCTACCCGGCGTCCTAAACGAGTGATGATATCCTCATCCACTTAAAGACAGCAGAAGAACACTAGCCACGTGAGAGCCACACTGAAGAGACTCCTGGACAATGGAGTCACTCTACACAAGGAAAAGTGCCTATTGTTCAAACAAAGGATAGAGTTCTTTGGCTACACGTTTACCCAAGAGGACATACCAGTGGACCTGCAGAAGTCCCAAGCGATCAAGACTGCATCTGCCCCCCTTACCGTGGCGGAAGTACGCAGCTCCCTGGGAATGGCCACGTACTGTGGCTGCTTCATTCCAGACCTGGCCACACTTGCAGAGCCCCTCTGGAATCTCATGGGTCTGATGCTATGTGGCAATGGGGCCCATCCGAAGAGGCAGCATTTCAAGCCGTCAAGAAGGCCCTTCTCAACCACACCACATTGGTGTGCTTTGACCCCGCGAAGACGACCGAAATCCTGGTGGACGCCAGCCCTGTGGGCCGAGGGGCAGTTCTCACCCAAGAACAGGATCCCAGTCGATAGGCCGTCATCATGTATGCCAGCAAAGCACTGTCTCTGACAGAGAAACAATACTCTCAAATTGATAGAGAAGCCCTAGCCATCCGGTGGGGCTGCAAGCACTTCCATTTATATGTTTCTGGACACCCGTTCACCGTTGTCATGGATCACCAACCTCTGGTGCCACTGTTCAGAGGGTCAGCACCTCACCCGCCATCACAAATTGAAAGGTGGGCCATCGGGCTCCAACATGACGAAATGGACATGATCTATCGACCCGGCGCCAATAACCCGGCTGACTTCCTGTCAAGGCACCCAGACACCACCAAAGAGATGAGTGAAGAACCCAGCTGTGCTGACACCGAGGCATACCTCAACATATTCGCAGCACTGACGTGCCCTCGAGCACTGACGCTCGAAGAGGTAGCAACCACAGTGGAGCACAACCCAGTCATGGTCAAAGTTCGGGACACTATCCAAGGAGGGCTGTGGCGTCAATTCCGACAGTCAGCAAACACATGGTCGAGCACAGAGAAGAAAGACCTGATGCACATATGGAGGGTCAGGAACGAGCTAAGCCTCACCCAAGGAGCCATCCTTCTCAGAGGAGCCCGAATAGTTATCCCGGCATCCCTGCAGCCGCAAGCAACACAACTTGCTCATGGAGGCCATCGAGGAGTGGAGAAAATGAAGGCCCGTATGAGGGAAAAGGTCTGGTTCCCGGGGATGGATGCACGAGTAGAAGAGACCATCCAGAAGTGCCCATCCTGCCAAATAACGAGTGGGCCCGAAAGACCAGCACCCATCCACACAGAGGAAAACAGCCAAAGCCCATGGGAGAAGGTGAGCATGTCACACTTGCCCTTATCGACAGCTACTCCAAGTATCCAGTGGTGGAAGTCGTGAACTCAGCGGCTTTCCTGCATGTCGGCCCTTGTCGTGTATTTCTATAGGTTCTGAATCGATCCCCCTATTCCTGACCCTATTCTGGTTAAACTACCTAGCTAGTTAACTAACAGTCAGCCCATGAGGCAAGAAATCCCCCATGATGCAGATACCGTTATCTGACGCAGTCACACTACGGCACAGGAACGTGTTATCTGATTAGGTCATAACGCTTGAGATCTAATTAGACAAGCGACATTCCTCCAGCCCCTGATAAGGCATACGACGTTCTCATAACAAATCAAACCTATGACAACCTGGAAAATCCGTGCGGCCATTGTTTTGATTTCACAGAGAACTTTTGCAAAAGAATGTGCTAACGAGCAAGTCGTATGACATCTTTATTGACGTACCTATGTCCATCCTTACGTCAATCTCGGCACCTTTAAGGTATAAATATTGCCGACCTTGCCCTATGCAAACACACGCGTGGTGACAAGACGGAGCAGCCACCCTTGCCGAAGCCGAGAGCAGAAGCAGACCCCGCAGGCAGCAGCCCCGCCTTCCTGACGCGCTGAGAGACGCGCTGCTATCTCAAGCCGAGAGACCCAGCACCGGCGCTTCTGGGCAGCCCTCGCAGGCAGCCTGGAATATCGAGAGCAGAGAAAGAGATACCATTCCTCATTCATCCTAAATTCCAGGTACAGAACTGAATAACCCCTCCTAGAGAATTCTTTAGTTATTCACTTGGCAAAAACAAACTTAACTTAAACTGTAACTTTCTATTCCCGCCCACGCATTAGACTTAAGTCAGGTACACGGGGTAGGCGTATTTAGAAACACCAGTTGAGTACGTTTAGTCAAATGTATATGTGTATGTAAATATATTTTAATCATTTTAAACATCATATGGCTCAGAAACCATATCAATGTTTTTACAGTATTATTTTATACTATTGCTTCTAATGTATGCACTTTACTTAACTATAAGTATTGCAATAATATCGATCCATTTCTCTTGTACGAGAAAAGAGACTGATCAATAAATAACATCTTTTATTGAACACGCCCGTCTCTTCCTTTTCTCTACATTCTGATGAGACTAAGAATGCACGTACTGACTGAGTAAAATAATTGCCTTGTGCTCACACGACTCTTGAGATTGACTCTTGATTAGGGGAGAGCAAAGTTGTCATGTTCTATGGTTGTCAGAAACTAAATCCCTTCTTGTCTAATCAGGGGAGTTAATCCTTCCTTGAACATTCGAGAAAGTTTCTAGCGAACTCTGAGCTTAGCTGGCAAACCCAAAAATTAAGTCTAGTTTCGACAGTAGTAGACCTAGTTAACGTCTGGCCTAGGCCTTTACTGCTGTAGGTACTATTCCAATGCGCAGAGCCTATTGGGAAAATAGGAGCTACACTACATGGCGCCCAACGCGTTTGGAAAGGGCGATAAAACTAACGTAAGACATTTAGAGTAACTCAGTCGTGCTTTCTCACTCAGACCCCTTTTCCCAAATACTCCAAAGACGTCTGGAGTGGGTGAAAGGTTATTATATCCTCCAAAACCTCGCAGGAGGGAACTCCTATGTATGGTTCTTGGTCTAGTCAACGTTGAAGGATAAAACAGTTCCAGAATATTGTGCATCTAATCTCTGTTTCCATAAAAAACCTGATCTGCAAACAAACATAATACCATCCTGTCTGTAAAATGGCAGAGAGTGATGATGAAAGAGAGGCAATTAGATTAGCTACTGAAATAGCAGATGCTGATGCTACCATGCAAACAGCAGACCCGGATATAATACTCATCCAGGTCGCCAAAAGGAGATCTATAACCTTAAAACTTATAGAAAATGGACTGACACCTAGAGGTGGCACAGTCATATTCGTAATTGAGGCACACGAATATCGGCAGACAGAGGTATACTATACATGGATACATTTTCCAGCAGCAAATGCTGTAACAAAGTACTTCCACTATTACAAAGTAGAGGAACCTCCTGAAACGTACACTCCTTTCGAGGAGGTGGAAGTACCACTCAAATTCCAAGAGCATTTGCTCTTATTTGATGGCGCCCTAAAACATAACAATCACATTACAAGGCTCGGTCCTTTAGGAAGACCAGGAGCAACGTGGCCGGTCCTAGCCGGATACACACCACATCCAGACTTCGAAAGAATGCCTGCAGCAGAGCTGTTAATACAGCTAAAACAACTACTAAAAATTCACAGACAATTAGTTCAGTATGTAATGCGGACTTCAACAATTCAGCCAGCGATTAAACTACCACAGCTGACCCCTCACCAGGGGAACACAAATAAAATTACACCACAGAACATCCAATCCTGCCTAGGTAAAGTTCCAGCTAAACGGGAACAAATACCATTCTGGTTGGCACAGAAAATCACCCAAATAGAGGCGGTGTTTCCTGACACCACCCCGCTGGAAAAACACAGGATTCTGACTATATGTCTCCCAATGGGAATCGCACCACACATTGAGGACTGTGACACTTGGGGTACAGTCTTTGCTTCCATCTATACAAAAACGCACGGTGTCCCATCCATTTCGGTAATACCAGATGTGCTAAAACAAATTCAAGATGAATACGGTCCAGAACCTGCTTTAACCCTTGGTATGAAATTACTAAAAGACTTCAAGCAGGTCTCGGCTATATTATTAGCCAACATAAAAGGTGAAGCAGCAAACGTGGCGATCCGCCAGAGGTTAAAAGAGACAGATATAGCAGACCAACCAGCTGAAATTGCCAGAATCATAGAAAAATCCTATGAGGAACTAGGCAGAGATAGTCTAGGTGGAATACCAGTAAAACCGCAACTGACTACAAGTCCAGAAAAAATATTTTTTAATAATAATAATTCACCAAAAAAGAACTGGGATGGAAACAAACAATCCAATCCTAAAGAAAAGAAATTCCAGTCCCGAGGAAGGTCTCCTAGGCGAAGAGAGAAATCTCCAAACCAAAGACAGAGGTCACCGCAGAGTGACCCCTCTGGGAATAGATATAACCTTAGAAATAGGGATAATATTAAAAAACCTGATAGATATCAAGACATTGATACACGTCCCTCTCAATCTTTTCAGAATTCCTCGCAGAAATCGGAAAGAAGAGGACGATCAGAAGAGCACGCCAAGTCCAAAGATAAGGAACCTGCTCAACTGAAAAAGAAATTACAATTTCCCCAAAAAAAGGTAGCCAGTATCAAGGTAGTTAACAATGCCGAGAATACTGAGGACACAACTGAAAAACGGAGAGTGGGCTCAGACAATGCTAGACAGCGCAGCAGAGGTGAGCATAGCTCGCAAAGTCCTTATGAATCATCTGGAGACAGTGGACACGAATGAATACCTTCAAGTGGAAACTGCAGATACCAGAGTTAGCAAGCCCCACAAAATATACGAGATAACATTACGTATAGAGGGAGATAAGACTAGGAAAATAAGGGGACTATTTTGGGATAACCTCTCCAAGGGTTATGACATCCTTCTAGCTGAAAAAGACTGGCCACCAGAGTTTGTCAGGGAGTGCCCTCATGGCGAAGAAGTAATTATGCCTGCCTTCTCGAATCAAATCCCGATTCATAAAAAATATACACTTGCTAGAAAGTGGGCAGTGGCCTTAGCACCTGCTTTATATAAAAATCATGTAGGATGGGATGAGGATTCTCCTCCTCATAAAATCCAGTTAAAATCACAACCAACTGCACAAAGGCAGTACCCAATTAAGCAAGAAGCTAAAAAACAAGTAAATGAAATACTAGATCAGCTAGAATACCAGGGGGTGATTGAAACTTGCACCTCACAAATGAACAATCCTTTGTTTCCGGTCTCCAAACCAGACAATTCATATCGCCTAGTTTTGGATTACCGACACCTTAACACATGTTGCAAAACTTTTGCAGTGCAAAACTCACACAGTGCTGCACTAATGAATAACATAGTGCGCAAAAAATACAAAACAACCTTGGACATCTCCAACGGATTCTTTTGTCAAAACATAGCACCAGAGAGCAGATATTTAACAGCTTTCTCAGTAAATGGCACTCAAAAACAATTCTGTCGGTTAGCCCAGGGGTACAAGAACAGCCCGGGGGTATTCTCAGCGAGAGTAACAGAATTACTACAACTATATGATGATGAAGCATTATCTTATGTCGATGACATTTACTTAACAGATGATGACTTGGAGACTCACTTGAAAAGAGTGAACACCATAATACTTGGTTTCGCTGCAGAGGGTTACAAATTCAACTTCAAAAAGTCCAGAATTGCCCATCTGACGGTCCTATTCTTAGGATATGAGCTATCAAGTGAAGGTAAAAGCCTGGCAGACAATTTCCTAGAGAAATGTGCCGTTATCCAAGCTCCTAAAACACTAAAAAACCTACAGTCAATTTTAGGCTTCCTAAATTTCGGAAGAACATACATTGCAAATTACGCAGAAAGGGGGAAACCCCTTTACGATCTAATTAAACCAGACTTTAAAAGATCCAGTTGGACTCAAACACACACAGAAATTTTGAGATCCTTACAAACAGACATGCTAATTAACACAAAATTAGAAACCCGTGATAATACACGCAACCTTGTGATCCGAGTCATCCCAGGGAGATGCGGATTCACATACCTGACCTCTAATGAGGGAGAAAAGGTACCAATTGCATTCAAATCACACTTGTACACAAAAGCTGAACAGAGATTCAGCAACAAAGGAAAAATTGTTCAAGCAGTTCAAACCGCAATAGCTAGAGAAAAAGACATAGCTGACGGTAGACATATCACAGTCAGAACAGCTGAATCAGCCTTTGAGGCATTAACAACACCGTGTAATTTACCATCAACAACATTGGATCCAGAATGGATACAATGGGTGAATTCAATCACAACGGACAAAGTATACTACTACTTTGATCCAGAACTAGAAGAATTAAAAAATCTAAAATATGAAAAGACGTATCCTCTGCCAATCGACATTCTGCCTCTACGACATTACGCCTGTGTAATCTATACAGACGGACATGCTCAACCCTCCGTTTGGGGAGAACATGCATACAATCCCACATGTGAGATTACAAAAGAAGTGTGGCGCGGAGGTAAACTAAGACCTCTATTAACAAAATCACACTCAGTAGAAACTAATTCAGAACTACAAACTGAAATAATAGCTTTGAAAATGGCGCTAGATAATGCGGATCGCGAATTCCCGACACTTATAGTGTCAGATTCATATTTCTGCGTCAAAGCATATAACAAGGATTTGCAGACATGGATTCAGAACGGTTACAAAGATGACACACATGCACCAATAAAGCAGAGACTGCTCTGGGAACAAGTAGCTCTTTTGAAAAAAGAACTACCAAAGACTCACGTGACACACTCACTGAGTCACCAGCGTGATGGCGTTCACGTTGTAGGGAATTCATTGGCTGAAACAGCCGCAGCGGCAGCCAGTAAACCGGCTACCGTAGATCGAAAAAAGCGTACATTAAAATACATTGACGGCGAAACATTGCTGGCGGTGAAAACATCATCAAAAGGCGACTGCTCAGCGTTACCGATCAATTATCCACTCAATTATACATACATAATCGATGCAAACTCCGTCCCTTTTGCTCGAATCCCTGGAGTGGGGGATAGAGTGATTCCAAACATGGACAGGAGAAACTTGTTAATCGCAGACGCACACATGGGCGAGGGTCTCAGACACCTTAAATTAAAAGATTCTCTGGAAGAATTACAATCACGGTACTGGTGGCCAGGCATGAGCCTGCACTACACCATGTTTGTAAAAAACTGCCCAAACTGCAACAGAGATCGCAGTGGGGAGAGAAGCAGTTTAATACCTCGTCGTATCAAGGCAGATAATATTACCAACAAAAAGAATGGCTTGCGATTAACATACACAGGCTAGTTCCACTTATAATGTAGATCCACAGCACTCGGCTGACGTCCGGACTGTTATACAAGATTTGCGAGTCTAAATGGCATATACGCTAAGAGCATGCTACGTTCGACCATTTTTTTTTCACTCAGGCAATCCAGCCTGGGGGGGGAAAGAATGGCCAAATGAGCACAGCCCAGCGGGAATCTTCTCACTTCCTTCCTGAGGGTATGGGATGGTGTAAAGAAAAAACCAAGGCAGAAAGCAATCTATAATGGAAAGGACATTAGGTTCGGGAGCTGGGTGGGTCAAACATCTAATAAGTGTCCAACGTAGTCTAAATAACTTGCCAAGAAATTCTCTGAAGGGATTCAGTCCGTACAAATTATTATTCGGAACTAGGATGTTGATCTCTGACCTTGATAGTCAGACTTCAGTGGTAATAGAAAAAACCTTTGATGTCAAAGACCGTTTGGCTATTTTGCAGGACTTAAACAAAACAAGAAAAGACCTGAGCAACATACAGTTGAAACAACAGCCAACAACCACTGAAGAATCACCACCTGTCCCAGCAAGACCTGTCTGGATTCCAAAAGTCGGGGATCTAGTCAGGGAGAAGATCGCGGTAAAGAAGGAATTTGGGCCTTCTTACAGAAAAGCAGTTCCTGTCTTGTCTGTCAACGGGACAAGATCAGTTGTACTACCGCCACTTGCTGGAAAAAAGGAGAACCGAGTTGTATCCATCGACCTGGTAAAACCACAACATGTGGCCGATAACAAACGGTAGGCCAAGTGGACTCCCAATAAGTAGCAGAACACCAAGGTTTGCTACCAGTACAGAGGTCCTAACAAAGAGGCTCATCACATTCGAAACGCCTAAAGAAGAACAACAAGGACTATGCAACAATGCAATAGAACTCAGACCTCTGAAAACCCAAATAAAGACATTTAGCAGAGACACACCAATCTACAATGAAGTTCCAAGTGAAAATGCAAGAAACAAAAATCCTGAACCAATTGGAACAATTGACAGAACTGCATCTGGTTACTTCATCAACTTCGATGATTCCTCTGAAGGTTTCAGCGAACAAAAGACACAGCCATCATCAAAATCCTTTAAAGACAAAGCTAAGGAACTTTTGAAACAACTGAAAGAAACATATCTGGTTACTCCATGGATTGAATTTTGGGTGGGTTTTGGTGCATTTATCCTCATACTTTGGCTCATCATGGTATTTACCTTGGGACGCTTCATTGAGGGAAAATATGCTAAAATGGACACAGCAAGTCAGAACATCAACTTGGTCCTCAAACCACACACATCTTCACACGTCGAGAAACGAGAACTTTCTTCAGAACTTTCTTCAGCCAACTTCACAGCAATTCCAATACCTGGTGGGGTAGCCTGGGACAACTCTGACTATGAAATTTATGGTCCGGTCGAGATCCTGAAATATCCACACCAAATCAAGAACTCCTTGAGTGACTTTGCAAAACCAAACTCATTTGCTGATGATTGGGACTTTGAAAGTATAAACAATATGATGTCTGACTTAGTAATGTCTGCTAATTTTACAAAACATGATTATTTGCAAGGTTCTACAAATTATGATAGTATGTATTGCTATAACCATTATGGTAACCATTTCTTGCATAAATCTGCACAACCTAGAAATGTTTTAAATTATAATCAATGGGAACATTGTGCTACACCTCCAAAAGGGAGCTCTAGAACCGTTTATGACAAATATTCATATTTTTCAGGTTTTAACATAACTAATGCTGAAACATTTTATTACAAATTGTCAAACAAGACAGGGATGAAAACCATGATAACCAACACGAAATTGATATATTCAGATTCATTCTTTGAAAAAATGAATACTTTTGGATTTGATTATTGGGACAAAAATGTTGATTTGAAAAGTGTTTGGGGTACAAAAGAATGGCACGTACAGGGTATAGAAGCTTTGTTTAGAGCCTGCATGATCCCAGAACAAATGATATTTTTAAATGACACTGTTCAACAAACCACCTGTCTTGGCTTAGCCAAAATCAAAGATTTAAATAACCTGTCTATTCCAAAGCCAACAATGTTTAGCAATAACTCTGATACAGATGAAGAAATAGACTTAAGCCATATACTTAACCAAAACAGAACACATCCTGATTGGAAACAATGGTTGATCTGGCCCACAGATACAAATAACTGTCAAGATAGATTCCTGAATAAAACACAGGGTTTCAAAATGACCAGGCCAGACCCTAGATATCCTCAAAGACATCACCCAGGGATAATAACAACCTACAGTGTGGGCAAATTATGCCTTCAATGGCTACAAACTTCCACACTGCCTGAAATTAAGCAACACCTAACTTTACTTACTGATGGTGCTGACTCGCGTGATTTCATACTGGGACCACGCAAACAGCGTCAAAAGCGTTTCATAGCAGCCTCTGTATATGCAGCATACAATGAGGCCTGGAAGGTTACACAAATTGAAACAGCAGAGAGAATACGTGAAATTGATCGTATTAATTTGGAAAAATCACTTTCTGTAGTGGACAATGGGTTAATGACTCTGTCCTCCAGTATATTTTCATTGGACAGCATTGTGTCTTCAGCAATCGACATATTATCGCAAGACTTACTGTTATTACAACATGGTCAGTCGCAATTGCGCTCTATTGTACAGCTTGGCTGGACGTTACAAAATCTGCGTTCAGGCTATGTGCCTTGGCGTTTAATCAACACAACGTCACTATTCCAAATCTTTAACCTTACTGATAGACAAATCGGTATGGCGCAGAAGGGTGCTGATTATACAATCTTGAGCATTGAAAAACTAGAAAGATTACCAATGACAATGTCAGAACGACCTGTCAGTGAATGGATAATCCACGGAATCATAAATATTCCAATCTCAACCTTCAGGTTTCAATACTGCCAAAAATATATACAGGCTGGCATGTACGAGAAATTGGGAAAGGGGTACATTAAAACAACTTGGAACCTGCCCTATTCACATGCATGTGTCAGTAACAAAGGACAGAAAGTGTTTCTTAGTGGCAACAATTGTGCTATGTCACTAAGCGGCACGCTTCTGTGTAACGGTATTAGTTTGCACGGAGCCTGTGAAGGGAATTCATACAACCTTTCATGTCACCAGCAAGGCGCACCTGCAACTGAAATAGAACCATTCTTTCAAAGACTCTATAATGGGAGTTACATTCTTATTGTAGACCGCAGATGTTGTAGTCTTATGCCCGGGACTCCTTATCTCGTCACCACGACGGCGAAGGTCAAGTGCTGTGGACGTTCTTTGTTCCCCAGCTCCTTACCAGACAGGGAGGCAAGGGCATGGCCCGGTTTGAAAATTACTTCTATTCGAATAGACACTTTAAGCAGAATGAAAACAGTGCTTCTTCAGACGCCTACAAGGCTCACGTCATCTAAAGAAACGTATGATCTACAAGTCGCAAGGACGACTGCAGAGATACATACATTATTATCAACTAATTCCCCCGTACATTTCGCGGAAATCCTAAGCGAAATCTTAAATATTTCTGATACCACTGGGGTCTCAAAGGTATTTAAGACAGTATTTTCGATGGCATTAACACCATTCAAAGCCATACTGGGTATTTTTCCAGATTTCGTCCATTCGATTTTTGGCGGACTTCCCCTGATCCTGGGACTAATTGCAGGAATCCTATTCCTAGTCCTTATTTTTCGTTATGGCAACCCATGTCACAGATCAAACTCTCGCGACAATGGAAGATACGATCCTAGCCATTGGATACCGGGACCGGATATCAAAAATCCTGGGACTCTCCCGGCTTAGAGACCTAAACATGACTTGGTTTCTATCATTTCGACCAATGTGGCAAAGGTGTGTTTTACCTGTACTAAGGTGTCTGCTATGCGGAGAAGAATGCGTGTTAGACACCTGTCTGACGCTACAATCGGATGCGCCGGTGGATGCAGATACACTGTTGGTTCCTACCAAGGTTCACGCACTGTGCTGCCCTCAAAGGCTGCCAATTCTGATGACGGCATTCCTGGAATCTTCACCACTACGATTGAAGAGTAGTGAAGTTCAAGATGAAAGCAGCATCGAACAGGTACGACCTTCTGTCAGCAATGCAAATCAGAATGTCAATGGAGACAATCATGCGCACGAATGCATGGTTACCCCTATTTCCGACTTAGTGGAACTTTCCCATGAAGCTGTTGACAGTTTTTTCGAAAGCCTGAATGATATGATGTTCTCTCCGGAACAGAAATAGAGACTTTTGAGTAAACTCGCACACGGCGTTCCCTGAATTCGGCCTTCAACCTTTAAAAATAAAGTCACATGAACAATTACAATCCAGTTCACGGACAGCAACTTTTTTCAGCAAGCCCTTAAAATATTTTTCTATATATTTTTTCCCCGGGACACTGATCTTCTGCTTAAAGTAAGAAACTATTCCTAGAGAACTAAGATTTCTATTTTAGATACTTTATATAGACTTTAGCTGCCCGCTGGTATGTTCACAAATATTTTATTATGTGATGAAATGGTCTCGACCTTCCTTTCTGTATAGCTATATTAAGAGCCATTTCATGTGTATTTCTCATATACCAAAAAGCAATAATGCATTACAATGCGTGTTTACTTTTGCATTTAATTCATAGCTTAAGTGCATACAATATATATGACTGCAATTTTTCAGTATATTTGAAAATTTCGAAATGCATTTATGTATTTTGGGGTGGTAAGGTATACACTATACTCTATAGTATGTTGTACTATGTTATACTATGCATAGATTAGTAGATATGACCATAGTTAGCGTGGAGTGGGTGTCGTGTATTTCTATAGGTTCTGAATCGATCCCCCTATTCCTGACCCTATTCTGGTTAAACTACCTAGCTAGTTAACTAACAGTCAGCCCATGAGGCAAGAAATCCCCCATGATGCAGATACCGTTATCTGACGCAGTCACACTACGGCACAGGAACGTGTTATCTGATTAGGTCATAACGCTTGAGATCTAATTAGACAAGCGACATTCCTCCAGCCCCTGATAAGGCATACGACGTTCTCATAACAAATCAAACCTATGACAACCTGGAAAATCCGTGCGGCCATTGTTTTGATTTCACAGAGAACTTTTGCAAAAGAATGTGCTAACGAGCAAGTCGTATGACATCTTTATTGACGTACCTATGTCCATCCTTACGTCAATCTCGGCACCTTTAAGGTATAAATATTGCCGACCTTGCCCTATGCAAACACACGCGTGGTGACAAGACGGAGCAGCCACCCTTGCCGAAGCCGAGAGCAGAAGCAGACCCCGCAGGCAGCAGCCCCGCCTTCCTGACGCGCTGAGAGACGCGCTGCTATCTCAAGCCGAGAGACCCAGCACCGGCGCTTCTGGGCAGCCCTCGCAGGCAGCCTGGAATATCGAGAGCAGAGAAAGAGATACCATTCCTCATTCATCCTAAATTCCAGGTACAGAACTGAATAACCCCTCCTAGAGAATTCTTTAGTTATTCACTTGGCAAAAACAAACTTAACTTAAACTGTAACTTTCTATTCCCGCCCACGCATTAGACTTAAGTCAGGTACACGGGGTAGGCGTATTTAGAAACACCAGTTGAGTACGTTTAGTCAAATGTATATGTGTATGTAAATATATTTTAATCATTTTAAACATCATATGGCTCAGAAACCATATCAATGTTTTTACAGTATTATTTTATACTATTGCTTCTAATGTATGCACTTTACTTAACTATAAGTATTGCAATAATATCGATCCATTTCTCTTGTACGAGAAAAGAGACTGATCAATAAATAACATCTTTTATTGAACACGCCCGTCTCTTCCTTTTCTCTACATTCTGATGAGACTAAGAATGCACGTACTGACTGAGTAAAATAATTGCCTTGTGCTCACACGACTCTTGAGATTGACTCTTGATTAGGGGAGAGCAAAGTTGTCATGTTCTATGGTTGTCAGAAACTAAATCCCTTCTTGTCTAATCAGGGGAGTTAATCCTTCCTTGAACATTCGAGAAAGTTTCTAGCGAACTCTGAGCTTAGCTGGCAAACCCAAAAATTAAGTCTAGTTTCGACAGTAGTAGACCTAGTTAACGTCTGGCCTAGGCCTTTACTGCTGTAGGTACTATTCCAATGCGCAGAGCCTATTGGGAAAATAGGAGCTACACTACACCCTGCCCTGGAGAAGATGTTCAGAATGTTCGGATGTCCGGAAGAGCACCACAGCGACAATGGGCCCACTTTCCAAGGACATGAGTTCCGCGAATTCATGCCCCACCATGGCGTTCGGCACCAGCGCATCAACCCGCAGTGGCCCCAAACCAACGGGGAGATTGAACGACTCATGAGAATGATAAACAAGACTCTTCGCATTGCAATGGTGGAACAAAGCGATCCGGAACAAGAGCTGCAGAGATTCCTGCGTGAGTATCAGAGCACACCGCACTGCTCAACATGCCAAGCACCCTGGGCGTTAATGTTCAACGGCACCCGGCGGGATGGACTTCCACTGCACCCGGATGGTCTCCCCCTCTCTTTGATGAGGAGCACGCCTTTAGGAGGAGAGAGAAACGCAATAACATCGCTAGCCAAGCGGTATCCCGCCAACTACAGCAGGGGGACACCGACATCATAAAGGACCGGAGGCCCGGAGGAAAGTTCCAGTCTAAGTACTAGCAAGGGTACTGGACAGTTATTAATAGACAAGAAACCCTGGTGACTGTCGAGAAGGAGGGAGAAACCGTGACCCGCAACATCTCGTGGTTCAAACAAGTGGACAGGCCTCCTACTCCTACCGGCATCATGAACCACGCGGGGGATGGAGGTCAGCCAAGGGGAGCTCCACGTAGCTGACGAACACCACCCAGAAGAGTTCGCCTTGCCAGCAAGTCCAGAAGCTGCCCATGAAACTCCTGACCTGTCTCCAGCACCCAGCACCCTGCTCCCTGCCTCCACCACCGGACGGGGCACTTCCAGGTATGCCCTGAGAGAGAACCCACCGTTGAGCACATACCTGAAGAACTTTGCCTGCCAAGTAAGTGAACTACGAGACTCTTGAGATCCAGTCAAGGACTGAGTTGAGATGGGATGTAACCGTTAGCGCTCCAGCGTTTACCGCTGACTAGCGCCAGCCATTCCCCGCCCCTGCGCTAACGCCAGCCGGCGTGAGCGCACAGATAAAAATAGATGGGCGGAGCTGCAACGGCAATCCGCGCCTAGACCCACACAGCGTGTGAGTGTGTTTTATTGCGGCACACATCAGGGCCCCAGCGCGCGGGCAGCATGCGGCCTTCGGCTGGAGGGTGGGCCCCTCCCTGGAATGTAACAGGTGGCTCTTAAAATCAGGTTATTACTTAACCTTAAGCGTACGAAAGAACTGACAATTAAATGCAACATTTGCTTATATCCAGGAAGTACGTCTGAGTGATGCTACCACATCTTAGGTGACGGATCCTTGGCAGTGGCTACCCCAAATGTATGGTGTCATTTCTATCACTGTAAACATCCGCAGCTAAGAATCTCACCTACTGCAAGGAGTAAAACAATCAGTTCACAGTTCATGTAAGCTCAGGTCATTTTAATACGGTAAACAATGTATTTTCTTTGCTTGACAGACTGGACTCGGCAGTTCACTGCTTCTCTAATTCATTAATGACGGGAAATGGACAAATTATTGTTTTTTTTTTAATCTGTTTATTAGCATAGTGTTTAGAGCAACAGTACAGAGTTGTTACCATATGACAAAACCAGAAGTAAGTGTGCTCCTTCAGGCCTCATAACAGCAGTTACATTGTACATTTTAATTTTTGTTGTAGTTCCGAGTAAGTGAACAAACCCCTTAAGAATTGAAAAACTCCCTCCCGCCACCCGCAAAAATCCCACCCAAGACACTCTCACTTTACGTATGTATATACCAGTTAGTACCAGGCTGCACATGGACAAATTATTGTTTATATTTTTTTTTACTGAAAGAGCCGAGCTTTTAAGTTAGGGACAAATAATCGTTGTATAAAGGGTTTATTTATTGGACTTTTAGCTGGCGTAGGAGTTTTGATGGTAGTTTGGACATAGATACAAAGTCATGGTGAACTTTCAATTATGATATGTCACTGTTTACTGTAAGGAACTCTAGTCATTTGGCACATCTTTCTATCTTACCATGCAAAGGGATGTAATTATATGTTTGTCCTAAAACATCCTAATATGTTTAATGATGGAAATACTTCAGCAATGGCATGGTCTGCAGTTCAGATGATTGTATAGTTGGAAAATTACAAAACTCCTCAAGATTAATTTTGTTGGATAAAATACTGGTTTCCGCTTCTCCCGTAAGCCAAGATATTTAATGTATGAAGGAGGCCTCTTCCACACGACCTAATTAAACTTGCATACTCTGTAGTATCTTTTAAGATATAGGGCCCGATTCGCAAATATTCTGTTATGGGCCGAAGCTACTCCTGGCTTACTCCTTAATTCAAGGTGTGAGCCTGGAGAATCCATATTGCCTGTTATTTGTCAGTTTCCTTTACCGATTTCATGTTCAGCTTCAAGTACGAAACAACTTTGGTACCACTCTTTTACATGTGGTTTTTCTAAGAAAAGTTTGTTTACAGTTTTTAAGAATTTGTAGGATCAAAAACTATTTTACGAAGTGTATCAATAATTAAGCAGTGTGGTTTTAGGCCCTTTCTTTTTAGGTCTCGCCTGGCGATAGCAGCGCATGCGCTGCACTCGCCATGTGAGTGCCTTTTGAAATCAATTCTCCGAAAGGCTTACATGCACGCGCCTGCATGGACAAGGATGGCTGCTCTCACCATTTGTCCAAAGCAAACAGCATGCACGTGTCCGTAGAGAATGTGGACTATCCGGACGCCATTTTGTTGTCATAGCAATGAAAATGCCACTTCGCGTATACTCGCCATTGACACAAAGCAAAACATGCATGCGTATCTTGTTTTGCGTGTGCCAATAGCTTTCACACGCGCACGCATGGCGGCATGCTTTTAATTAGCGTGGCCATCTCGAAATGTTTTTTTTTTACAATCGCTTTCACTTTGGCAATCGCTTTCACTTTCACGGCCACTTGTTCGCAATCGCTTTCACTTTCACGGCCACTTGTTCTTTATTCTTGCGCATTAAAGCGAACAAACAATCTGGTGTGTGTTAGGGAACTTAACCGAGTCTGTGGAGAGATGCCACCTTGCTCTTCCCAGTAGATCCTAACTGGCCCAGCAGGTTCCCCAGCATTGCAAACCTTTTCATGACATTGTTTTGTCTGCAAGTTTTTTGTTCTTCCTGGCACTACTGCGCGGTTACACTTTACAACTCGACCACTACAAGGAGCGCGGACCCCTCATGCACACAGATATGGGGAGCTATGTAATAATATACGCGCAATTCAATGCGACATGTGTGCGTTGCCCAATACCACTTCAGTTCAAACACTTAGTATACAATGGAACCCTAAAGGTGTCATGTAGCAGCCAGACAGCCAAGTGCTTACCTCACACGGGACTCCACAGCAGACAATACACAATACCACGGAAGGTGAGATCAAATTTATAAGAATCCGGAGCGCCATACTAAAGTACAATATACACTTCCAGAGGAAACAGGTCTCAAACTCAAAAATAACTTTATTCAGAAAAATTACATAAAAGTTACATTAAAAACTCGCTATTTCAGGTCCGAATACACTCGACTTGTGCATACATAATAATTCATCCAATACCAATAGCTCAGGATTTTTTTTAAAAATAAAGTCAACTCATATTTAAAATCCATAAACATCCAGAGGAATTAAAATGTGCAAATATTATTCATTGCACTAATTCGTACCTTTTCTTCACTGCTAAAATTGTGCATGTTAAATGTAATACTGCACATCGCATTTCATGTGTCTCACGACGTTGCAGATCTATCATACTTTGCCTATAGCATCTTAGAGTTGATGCCTGCAGGTTTCAGACTAAAAATTGTTTCCGTGCAGTGCTATATAAGGTGCAAAATAATGTAAGATGAATACTGCTTTGCTGAGACAAGTTGTCACAAGGGCATTTTGGCAGGCTTGGGGACCAGCCTCTCTGATAAGGAAATCCTGCCGAAAAGTGCAAAGATCACTCATAAAAAACAAGCATTGAAAATGCAATAGATCTCACCTTTTATTAAGTTAAAGCCATTTGCTTTGCTATACAATACCATTAGCAATGCAAATAGCTATAACTTAATCAAAGGCGAGACCTATTGCATTTTCATTGCTTGTTTATAGTTGTAATTTATGTATATACATATTTTCTGATCTTCCCTCGGTCTGAACATGGTGAGTGTCTTACTTGCTTAGAAATGAGAATAACTTATATAATTAAGCTATCCTGTTTTAGGTTTAAACCTATATTAACAGATAAAATTCCACCGAAAGGGAAATAGCCCTCCCCATTATAAACAAATAAGCACTGAAAAAATACCTGATCACCCACAAACTAAATGCTATTCAAAGAAAAGAGATCTTTTGAACTGCAACTTGGGCAGGTCCTTCCACCTTTGTGTCCCGTTATAGGTTGGTCCAGGTTCCCGATGTCCTGTATTTGTTGATATCCCGGGTTCTGGCTCCCGCATTGTAAGCTGTTTTTTGCCTTTGAATTAACTGATGATTGCATTCTGGGTTGTTGTCCTAGTTCATGTGTAGGCTTGGGTATAACTCATTATGTGATGATGAGGTAATGCTGTGAATACTTACCAGCAATAGCATTACTCCAAGGCAGTCGTTGCCGTGCCGAATCAGGCCCTCTCTCCCACCCTTTTTTTGGACCAGTCTAACTCTGTTGTGTTTGGGCTTGGTACGGAACAGGAGGTATGGAGGAGGAGAGACTTTTATGTGTTGGTAAGGTGGGGTTGGAGGCACGGGTGCCCCACTATGTGAGTCGGCACGGTGAGAGACAAACTCAGAGTAATGCTATTAATGGTAAGTAATCGCAGCATGTTTTGCCAACCATGCCACAAGAGTATGGAATGCCCTGTCCCTGCCCTTCACTGAAACTGGAATCTCATCACCTGGTTTACAGGAAAGGGTTAAAGACATGGCTCCTGCACAAATGTTAAGGATGTTTTTATTATAGGAATTTTTTAGGTCTGGATTCAACTATCTAGTGCCAGGACATCCACAGATAAAAAAAGCTCTTTAAAAATTCATTAGCATAACACAACATAATGTAGAGACTCGTTTTGCTCTAATACCACCCAGCGAACAATATAGGTGTCTCCCTGTTCTGCTGTGTTAAATATGGACTGCCAGTGTAGTTTATATGTCCTCTTCTCACACATTAGATATGGTTTAAAAAGTTCAATGCTTCAAAGAACAAATTTTAATATTTGTGACGGAACCAGTCAAATTATCTTTTTTTTAAAAACAAATTTTTATTGGTTTTATGCACACATCATACAGACATGCTTCATATGTATCTCTATCCACAGGATGTACAGTAAAGCGGCGTTGTTAACAGTCCCAACCAGCAAAGCCCTATCCGCCGTTTCCCACCTAACCAGTCAAATTATCTTACAGTGAATAATATTATCTGTTGAAATATAACCCTGTTTCTTTTTTTGTGCCCTTTTTTCTCTCTACTCTTTTTTACAGGTCAACATAATTCCTATTATAGCCAAAGCAGACACAGTGGCAAAAAATGAGCTACACGTCTTCAAAAGTAAGATTATGAGTGAGCTGGTCAGTAATGGGGTGCAGATTTACCAGTTCCCAACAGATGAAGAAACCGTGGCAGAAATCAATGCTACCATGAGCGTAAGTGTCACAGTCGAGTGAGTGCTCTCAAGAGAGGAGTAACAGAAGCTCAATTTATTGTATGAGTGAAGAAAAGCATCAGTGTGTTTAGTTGTTAGTATGTCTTTGGAAATACATTCATCAAATGCTGATAAATGTTTTAACCGGTGAGTACAGTATTCACTCTACCTGCTACTCTCTGGTGGATGCACTGGTATATTATTCTAACAACTATTAAATGCCTCCAGTAGATATAGAACCTCCCTTCCAGTACTAACGTGAATTAATGGTAGAAGGCCTTCCCTTTAGAGTTAGGGTTCTGGTGAGTGCTGTGACTAGACCACTAGAGGGTAAGGCATTATAAGGAAGGCAAATGACCCGTTGGACTCCAGTTGGTCCCCATAGGTAACAGTATAATGGGGAAGAATAACGGCGGGTTACCCTGACATTGGGAAAATGGTTTGATAGTACATCTGATTGACCTGTTCCTTGGTCACAGTGTTCGTAGAGATAGAGAGTTGAGAGTTTGAGTGCCTGCAGTGAAAAAGCCTCTGAGGAAGCTATGGCTTAGCACTCACAGTGATGCCCTTCCTTGGATGCACCTTCTCTTCAGAGTGTGCCTAGATTTTGGACTACTACCCAAGTGGGTATGAAAAGAGAGCAGTAGATCCTTTCCAGTCTATTGACTGGTGTGTCCCGGAGATAGCCTGTCCTGTGCTATTACAGACGATGTAGTGCCTCAGAGTTTTCAGGAAAATGATGCATCAGAGAAGGGCAGCAAATGGCCCAGCCTTCTGAGTAAACCCTTTAGAGCCTTCTGACAGTCCATTTTCATGTCCTCGGTGTGTGTTAGTCGCAGTCCAAGTGAAAAGCCAGGTGTCACCTTAGATAGAATCCTGGTCCTGGGCATCCCACGCCTGAAGATATCCCATACAAAGGGAGTGGGAGAGTTGGTTCTCTCAAAATAGACCTACACGCCTCACCCTGTGTCAGCCACATGAAAGACCAGGAAATAGAAAGCCTAGGTAATCCAACCTGAGAAGCTGGGTATCGTCCTGTTCTAATATCTTGCATCTCCAATTATTTTCAGAAGCTATTGGGGTTAGTAGGCGTCTGTCTAGGAAGGTGTCTGTGTTCACCCCAAATCACAGTACATGTGTGGCGTGACCATAGAACTGTTCTGGAAAGAAAGGGTGTACTGCATTCTGTCTTGTATATGCTTGTAGAAATGAACCCTTATGCCAACTTGTACTGCCCCAGTTAAAGTTTCTGCCACACCAGTGGGTGGTTGGGAAAGAAAGGAGGCTGCTCCTGGACTGCCAAAATCAAGGTGCAGGCTCCGTTTAGTGGCAGCATGTGCTCAGACGACTGTATGCTACATACCCACAGCCCCCTTCACATGGAAAGCCCACTCATGCCATTCCATCAGTGACTACCATCTTCAGCACCACCAGGTGGCACTAGGAACTGTAGCCTTCCTGTAGCCCTCATCCCACTCAGGGAGAATTGGGAACATGAGATCAAATTACCCTAAAATTAGTGTAGGCTGTTTTGACCTGCTGAATGAAATGATGCTAACTTGTGAGTCAAGTAACGAAACTGATTGGTTGCTATAACTCTTGCTGGCTTGCTAACTCTGGCTTTTGGAAAACTATGCAAGGATAAAGAAGCATCTAAAGGCAAGAATAGAAGAATATGTAAGAGATGTAAGTAATGGTTACGAAGTATAGGGATTAATGTGGGCACCACTAATCCAGTTTGATGACTCTACAGTGCTAACCTTGGGCTATTCATAGATGATGATGGACACCAGTTCTGTAGACTCTTTCCATCTTGCTTTCCGAGTTATGTATGTGCATGTACCAAGAAACTCTGCCTTTTAATAGTCCTGACAAACAGCAAGGAACATTGATATAATTGTGTTCAAAATAAGGGGGGCTCACAGGACACCACACCATGAGCCACATTGTCCAAGTCAGGGGAAGGCTGTTTTTCCCCTCAGTGTTTTGACTGCAGTCACGGCGTACGGGCTAGTGGTGAAGGTATGACTGAATGAAGGTTCTTTGCGGGCCAAGACTGAGGTATTGCTGTAGTTTTACAATAGTCCTCACATGGCTCTACTGTCTGTCCCTAGATTCAAGCGGAAGAAACACGGTGGCCTTAGATTTTCTTTTTTAGCCCCGTCCTTTTGGAACTCTTTACCTCTTCCTCTTTGGTTGTCCTCCCTCTACTCCAGTTTCAGATCTTCCCTTAAAACGCACCTCTTCACTGAAGCGTATTATTAGTTGGTTCTCCCCTGTTATGTTATTGCTTGTACCTTCTTTCTGCTCTCTCCGTATAGCGCCAAGGAACCTAATGGTGTTAGTGCGCTCAATAAATTAATTTAACATAACATAACATAACAATAGTTACATCAATGCGCATTCTGGCGTGCATTCTCTTTACTACTTTGATTGACCCTCCCGTGCCAACATGAAGACTTGAAAACAAGAAGACAGTTCTAAACCCTGAGAAACAGCATTTCAAATAAGCTATTTGCTCTTTGTCATTATTTGGCAAGACAACGAGAAATTAGAATAGCAACATACAGCTATGTTGTTGAGATCAGAAGATTCCAGCTTTAGACAGTTTGGCAAATAACCCTACCTTTCTAAATCATACTAAAACCACATATTTCAACGTTATCCTGGTAATTGTACTCTTTTTTTGTTCCTTCTGGATTGTGACATTTTCCACAGAGCTGACATGATTTGTTGCTCAGAGACTTGACAGTGGTAGTTTCTAATTATATATTTTCACTAAAAACCTAAAATGTATTCAAAGGACCATGAGGCACTGCTATGATAATCGTGTTTGAGCTCACTGTTTGCAGTGCTTATTCACTGATGATGTTTCAAGACTTTATTCTCTGCATTTGCAGCAATAAAGCAGTGGTGCTCATAATCGGAAAGGTCCTCGTGTCAACAATGTCACTATGTCAGTGAGTCATAGGATATTGTAACGTACTCACTAGTTCACTTACTGGACACTTTATAACCCTCAGCCATTTTGGGTCTCGCTTAGGTAGTGCTTGCGCTGTCTCTTCCAGACATGCTGTATTCAGGTATGGACTTTAAGCCTGCCCATTTTCTACCCATCTTTTCAATTGGCTCCTATTAGTGTCCTTTGTAAATGGTGTCTTTTAATTCGTCAATAGGCTTAGTAGTTCCTCCTTAGGACCTCCTTTTCTTCTGCTGTACCCTCCCATGAGGACTGCCCCTGTTACATATGTTGTTACTCTGGATGTTTTAATTGCAGTCTGTGAGCACTATTTTCCTAATTGTTTTTATCCTGTCTGAACGGCGCCACTTTTATTTTATTTTCTTTCAGACTGGCAAAGCAATTTACTGCCTTTCTGAACGCACCCAGCAGCTAGTTTTTCTCTCGTCCCCCACTCAACCCCTTCCTGCAGTTAAGATTTTGCTGTCCTATTCGATCCTCTCATCGCCCCACCCCTCCTCCATTGTTAACCATTTCCCTTGCTGCTGTCTCCTGAGCACCACTCGTTTTAGGACTTGTGTCCTGGCAATAAGTGGTTGTTTTCAGTGAGCATGATTGTGTATTGAGCTCTTTATGTGTGTGCGCGCCTGAATGCACTTTGTCTACGTACCTCGCGCGTGTACATGGAGCATATTTGGGGAGTGTTTAGGTGTATTGCAGGTGTCTGTAGTGTGCACAGTCATTTCACTTTATGCACCTCACGCGAAGAGTCCCACCTGTTAGTGCATCCTAAACTGTCTCTCCCTCAGAGATACAAGCTAGTCAAAAAGCAAGCGAAAGTCTCCCGTTGGTATTGCACCGTATGTTGACTTTTCGGAAATGAAGTGAAGCTTGCACAACCCTGGTCTTGCTTTAAGCATTTCTCTCCCATTGCGGCAGTTCGAGTCCCGATGTCATCTCAACAATCAATAAATGCACTCCTTGCTTCTACCGATAGCCGCTCTGTGCTTCCCAAGCCTTTTTAAATTGCTACCTCATATTATCAGATACCCGCACAGTGCACTGAATGCATAACTTATATATGCAGTGGTGCCTCGCTTCATGTTTGAGCACGGCGCCTGTTTTTATTTTTCTTGTTGCTGTACTTGCAAAGTTTCATTTCTAGGAGGAGGAGCGGGGTGCTCCAGGTCAACACCATGCTCACGCGCAGCGAACAAGGAGCGTTGGGTAGTCCATCTTTTTTGTCTAGTTACCAATACTCCCAGAGCAGTCGTGCTGGGAACAGTAACTCGAGGTATGGCCTTGTAGCCCCCGCATAAGTCTTGGGAGACCCGGTGGGGTCCGTCTGCCTCCAGCACCTTTCAGCGAGTAGCGACACATCTCCTGCAGCCTATTTTCTTATTGCCATCTAAACTCTAGCATTTCTGGCCCCTGCTGAGGTGCTCTTCCAGGGTGTGTGCTTCTCTGGCCGTTGTTCTGGTGTGTTATATATGGAAACATGCTCTAGTCATAATACATGGGCTCCCAGCTAGTAGATGACCCCTTGGGAGGTTCACATTTGGAACATGCACTTGCATTTCACACTCCTTATCCTGTTGTTGGCCGTGATGACTGCCTCTAAGAGAGGTATGTGTGTTTTGTAATCTTCATTGTATCAATTCATTCTCCCTCCTCCTTCTACCATCAACATGCTGCTGGGCCTCCCCCGTACCACTAACTGCTGCCCGGTCTCCCGCTTTCACCAATGTGCACTCCTCCTTCCTTCTACCACAAACTGCTGCCAGGCCTCCCTCCTACCACTAACTGCTGCTGGATCTCCCTGTGTTCAACAATATTCACTTGCCCAGCCTTCTACCACTAACGGGAGCCGGAACGCCCTGAATTTTACCACTAACTGCAGTTAAGTATTCATATTTTACCACTAACTGTAGGTGGTTCTCTTTGTTTTTATCACTAACCGAGCCAGGGACTACGTGCTTTCACCCCTAAATGCAGTCGGATTGCTCTGCTTTTATCGCTAACCACAGCTGGATCTCCATGCCTTTACCAAAGTTCACTTGTCCCACCTTCTGTCACGAAGTGTATCAGGTTCTCCTTGATTTCACCACTAAACTGTTTCTGAGTATTTTAGCTATTACTTCTATCTGCAGCCATGTCTCTGTCCTTTTGCCCCTAACCACAGCCGGGTCTACCTGTTCTCATCCCTACTTCCTGCGGGGTCGCCTTGCTTTCCCCACTAACTACAGCTAAAGGAAAAAATAAACAAAACGTACCTCCTCTGCACATTTCTCTCTTCCTCATCCCCCGTCGTCTTCCCTTCTTTTCTCTAAAACAGGAAGCACAGGCTTCCAGGCATCCCTAAGCCAATCACAACTCTGTAATGCCGCATTGTGATTGGTCTGAGAGCCGTGGTTCAGCGCTCAGCCCCACCCAGGCTGTAATGCAGCTTGGGGAAGAACATGAAAAGTACGCATGACTGTTCGGGCCAGCCAATTAGTCATTATGCACTTACAGAGTGCTCACCACTCCTTCCCCCTGTTCTGAGAGAAGAGCAGCCCACCCCACAAAGATGCTGCAGCAGGAACAAATATAATGATAATAAGAAGGAATTATCCTCATTTTATTCTTCCTACGTTTCCTCTGCTGAAAGCAGTTGGCGGCTCCTACGCCTTAGCTGAGGAGCCACCACTGGTGAGTAGGAACAAAAAGCAGTGAAAAGCAAACCCTATGCAAACACATATGATATCCAAGTAAACGTAGGTAGTTAGACATGCAACAAGAAATAAAGGTAAAGCTGCAGAAAAACAGGCGTATCCAAAATACAAAAGGTAGTCTTCCGTTCTTTAATTTTCATGTACTTAACAGCAGCCAGCCTACACGTGTTTCATCGCTTACGCGAATCTTCAGGGCTCAAAAATGACTGTGTATATGCCGAAGGTTGCTCTGCCGGTGATACTTCCGACCTGGTGGGGCCCTTGACCAGTTCAAGTCAAAATATGGAAGTTGTGGTCCACTAGGAACACGGTGACCGGGGAGCTACACCATCGGCGCTCACATCGCATTTCAGATCGCACGAAATTTTAAAAAAGGGATTGAGAGCGATTTTCTCTCTACCCTTCCCTCCGCTTCAACTTATCGACTTGGATGGTAGATTGGGGTTATCCGCTCCACTACTGGTCATTTCAAAAAGCTCCTGGGATTTCTGTCAGATTACACGTCTACGGCAGTGTCTGTCTCTACTTCCATATTTTCACTTGAACTGGTCAAGGGCCCCACCGGGTCGGAAGTATCACCGGCAGAGCGACCTTCGGCATATACGCAGTCATTTTTGAGCCCTGAAGATTCGTGTAAGCGATGAAACACGTGTAGGCTGGCTGCTGTTAAGTACATGAAAATTAAAGAACGGAAGACTGCCTTTTGTATTTTGGATACAACGTTTTTCTGCAGCTTTACCTTTATTTCTTGTTGCATGTCTAACTACCTATGTTTACTTGGATATCATATGTGTGTGCATAGGGTTTGCTTTTCCTTGAATCCTTGTTTTTTATCCTTGTGTTTTACCAGCTTGCTGGTTTAACCTACGAGTGGTTATTGGGTTTTTCCACTCATCTAGTTGCACCACCTAATTGTTCTTATGTGTATCTATTATTGGAAGTGCGCCCATTGCTCCGCTGACACTAAAAACCTTTCTGCAGTAACGCAGGAACAAAAAGCAGGTCATGACTGAGAGTGCAAGTGGGGGGAGAAGGCTGTATCAAGAGCGCATTTGGGGAGGGTTGTGTGGCAATTGGAGGGGGCGAGGAGGAAGCAGCACACAATAGAGAGATTCTGAAAACACATGCACTCACATGGAGTGCACACATTAAAATATAATAGTTCTCGTATGTGAGCAATGAAAGATACAATTGTGTCAATCAAAAGTATGGTTAAGAGACTATACTCCAAGGGTTGGACAAACAAAAATAAGGAAGGCAAACCATCGAGTAAGAAGCTAGCAAATGACAGCGACAATGAAGCAACCCACTGTTAAGCAATGGGTGGGCTCTAAGCCCACTGTAAGTTTTGTTATGGGGTTCCACATGACGTCTTTCCTAACTAAACTGCTAAAAGCTGCCTGGTAGGCATGAGCATGACGTTAAAAACACATCGGGCCTACTGCGAGCAGATAGATGTGTACAGCAAAGAGAGCGTAAATAAAACGCGTGCTTGGCCAAAATCGAATGACTGTGACGTAGGCGCAAATACCTAAAGTGGGGTGTATTTTGAGAGTCAGCATACATCCTAGTGTGTGCAATAAATAGCTTCCAACTAATTAAATGAGCATCCGTTTCTTCCCCTTTCTCCTCTCCTGCAGGTCCACCTCCCGTTTGCTGTTGTCGGCAGTGCCGAAGAAGTGAAGATCGGCAACAAGATGGTAAAGGCCCGGCAGTACCCCTGGGGGGTCGTGCAGGGTGAGTTGATGCAGAATTGGGGGTGGGTGGCCTATTGATGTTGTTTTTATGTATGCTAATATTAGCTGCTTGTGGACGGGGTGTGGAGGGGAAAGAATGAAACAGACTCTGTGCACCATGTGTTTAACATACTTTAGTGACATCTGTTTTCTGGGGGTTCCGCTGCAGCTCCAGTTAAACTGTTGATGAAACGGTTCCAAGGCAAGCATTCCAGCCTTCTCACTGGAATGCATTGCAACGTACAAGGCACATATCCTCTTTCGCATTGTCCGTCAGTCACAGTTTTAATATCGTGTTTCTTAAGAAACATTTTTGCGCGGTAATAACTTGCAGGTGGTTTAAACGAGGCACCGTGAGAAAGCCATGCATACATTGACAAACTCTAGTCAGTGGCTAAGAGCACAAAAACAATAATGTATCCCATCTCCATTCATCATGATACCCAACTTCTATCATGAAATCACTAGCACCCATTTCTCTTATGGAAATGTGAGGCTTAGGGAACTCGATTTTCAGAATCCTAGCATGCCCACAGGTGGAGTGTTTGATCAAAGACCGCCTACTTAATGCACGTTAACAGAGGAATGGATGCTCAGGTGGCTTCTTATGTAGACAGTAAGGTCCAGTGTATACATGAAACGGTCTAGGAGGCTCAAACTGGAATACGATGCTTTCGGAGCCCCAAGCTAACTTATTACACTTTCTATCGTTACCATCTTTTTTGTAGCTCTGGGGTAAAAAAAATATTGAAATGGCATTCACTAAAAGTCCACTGACCCATATATCTCATAATAGTTGACTAGAAACTTTAATTGGAAAAAAACTGTAGCCTTTTTCATTTCTGTCTCCTGAAAGGTAAGTTATTCATGGAATGGTGTAGAGTAACCACTATGCCCAAAGGTCTGGTGAAGCAGGACAGAGTTGGGGCACCACTCTATTTCCAGGATTCTGGTCCATTCTGATTCAGAGTTTGCAAGCAGAACAGCATGTGGTCACCCTAAGGAAGTGGAAGTTAGAAAGGACGATCACATAACCCTTTTGCGAACATCCAGTCTACCTCATGCGTCTCTCTTCTTTGGCTTGCCTTCTTCGGTAGAGAGACTCTATATATTTCCCTGGCTTTTGAACATTGTACGAAATGCAGGGAAATATATAAATTTAAGAAAATGATTCCCTACACACTGGTATGGATTCTACCATCTCCAGATTCCTTTTTAAATCCAGGTTTCTTCTTTCCTGGGTGCTCAATGTCCACACTTGGATCAAGATTGTGAAACTCACCCAAAATTGAATTTAAATCACATATATTGTACAGGATGTTCAAGAGATGGATGTTCCTCTTCTGTCTGCTGAACACTGTGATTGGAATCTACTATATTATGTGCATTATGCATTGAAGTTTTCATTTATAAAGACAAGGTCCTGCATTCAAGATTCTATTAAATGTACGACAACCCTCTTAGTATGCATTGTATATTGAAATATGTGCGTGGGTACTTAATGATACTGCAAAAGGGTGTACATGTCTACATGTGGTTTGGTCAGTAACCAATACATTAAGATTAGGACAAAACCCACTAACTGTCAACTGAACCATAGTGGTGTTGTATTCTCAACATCCATGGTTTTATGCAGTTCCGGTTTACCAAATAGGCAACGTAGGCACTGGCCTATGGGCCCCACTCCTTTTAGGGCCCCTGAAATACCGTGTCAAAAGGAAAATGCTACTTACCAGTATGCATCTGTTCTTGGCATGTAGAGCTGTAGATTCTTAGACTTGTGCATAGATCACCATCTGGTGTTGGGCTCGGATGTTTGCACTTTGTTTTTGTCTTGGAAGAAGTCTTTGTAGTTAGAGGTAGGTGACTCCTCCTTAGGACAATAGTGCGCATGGGCATCGACTCCATCTCCAGATAGTTTTTGCCATGAAGGGTTATGATGGAGTTAGTAAGAAATAGAAAGAGATGTCCATGTGTAATGTATCTAAGTAAGATTGTACTGGAATAGATAGAGGTATCCGGGGGAGGCGTATACAAATCTACAGCTCTACATGCCAAGAACAGATGCAACGGGTAAGTAGCATTTTCAGTTCGAGGCATATGAGCTTTAGATGGTATAATTGTGCATAGACTGTACAGCAGTTACCTCCTTAGTGGTGGCTACCTGTACCTGTTGCAGTGGTTTGAAAAAGTGTTCCACCCTAGCTTGTTGTTTTGCTTGCACATCCACACGGTAGTGTTTTGTGAAAGTGTGTGGTGTAGACCAAGTTGCTGCTTTGCAGATATCATCTAGGGGAATGTTCCCTAATAATGCAATAGAATCCCCTAGTTTGCATGTGGAATGAGCTCTAGAGGGAATGGTTAATGTGCGTTGGGTTTTTAGATAGCATATTTGGATGCATTTAATAATACACCTTGCAATCCCCGCGTTTGAAATGGGATTGCCCTTATGAGGTGGGGAGAAAACCATGAAGAGTAGTTTAGTTTTTCTAAAGGATTTTGTCCTTTCAATTTAGTAAAGTATTGCTCTTTAAACGTCTAGCGTGTGCAGAGCCCATTCTGCCACTGTGTCTGGCTGAGGGAAAAAAACTGGGAGTTCAACAGACTAGTTAAGATGGAAGGCAGAAACAACTTTAGGTGAAAATTTTGGGTTGTGGTGGATTTGCAAAAATGGTTCTTGTATGGTTAATGCCTGAAGTTCACTAACTCTTCTAAGAGATGTGATATCTTCTAGGAAGGCAACTTTCCAAGTTAGGAACTGTAGTTCGTATTTGTGCAGAGGTTCAAATGGCGCTCAACCTCGGACCTGGGGATCTGGGTTCGAGTCTCGGTAACGACGCCAAAAACCTCCTGTGATTCTGGGCAAATCACTTAATCTCCCCGCGCCTAAAAAATGAATGCGTGTCCTCATGTAACGTAACTGGTGCTATGTAAAGCGCTCTGATACCTGATTCAGTTCGAGTCTAGTTCGCGCTATATAAAACTCTGCAAAAAAAAAAAATCCATACTGGAGAGGGCTGAATTATTCTTTTAAGTCCTTCTATAAATGCTTTGATAGCGGGTACTCTAAAAATAGACAAGTTTTGTCTGTTTTGGAGGTAAGCTTCTATTGCAGGGAAATGTAGTCTTATGGATGTATATGCTAGGTTACATTTTTGTAGGTGTAAGAGATAACATAATGTTTTGAATAGAAGCATCTAGTGAATTGATTTTGTTATTTGTATAGTAGATTACAAATTGTTTCCACTTTGCGGCGTAACATGCTCTGGTGGTAGGACGTCTAGCCTCTTTAATTATGCTCATGCAGTCTGGGGAGATTGAGGTAGCCAAGCTCTAAGACTTCAGGAGCCAGATCGCAAGGTTGAGTTGATTGGGATCTGGATGTCTTATCTCTTCATGATTCTGAGTGAGAAGCTTGGGTGACGGGTGTAGCTTTTGATGAGGAACTACTGATAGTTCCAAGAGGGTTGTGAACCATGGTTGTTGGGCCCATATTGGAGCAACCAGGATCATTGTGAGGGAATGCTGTTTGAGCTTCCGAACGGAATAAGTGGGAAAGGTGGAATAGCGTAAGCAAATTTGCCTGACCAATTCATCCATAGCGGCATTGCCTTTGGAACAATGGGTGTGAATACCTGTATGTTAAGCTTGGGCGTTTTGCGTTTTGATGTGTGGTGAACAGATCTATTTCTGGGTGGCCCCACATGTGAAAGAATGGAAGAAGAACTTGAGGATGAAGTTCCCTTTCATGGATCTGCTGTGTTTGATGACTGAGCAGATCTGCGACCCGATTGTGTTCCCCTGGGAGGTGTTCTGCAAGGAGATATCTGTTTTGCGGAATGGTCCATCTCCATATGCTTTGAGCTAGGTGTGAAAGCTGTAGAGAGTGTGTCCCCCTGTTTCTGTTTGTAGTACACTTTTGTCATGTTGTCTGTACGGACCAAGTCAGCTTTGCCTACTAGAGGGAGTTGAAAAGATTTTAATGCCAGAAAAATTGGCAGTAGTTCTAGGTAATGTATGTGGTGTTGTTTTTGCTGCGGGGTCCATATGCCCTGAATGGTATGGTTTTGAAGATGAGCCCCCCAGCCGGCGAGCAATGCGTCTGCTGTTAGCACTATCTGTAGAACCTGGTCAAGGAATGGCTGCCCTTTGGAAAGGTTTTGTGTGTTCCACCACTGTAGAGAGCGATGTGTGCGGCTGCCACCAACACTAGATCTGTTAGCTGACCTTGAGCCTGGTTCCACTGACGTGCCAAACATTCCTGTGAGGGACGCATTTACATAAGGGACGATGAGAATGCAAGAGGCTATCATCCCGATCAACTGCATGAACACTCAAGCTGGTAATGAGTGTTGAGGCTGAAATTTGGCTATTAGAACTTGCATAGTGCTTATCCTGAGAGGGTTGGGGTATGCTAAAGCTTTTGAAGTGTTTATCGTAGCTCCTAGTAATTGTTTTGTGTTGGATGGTTGGAGGTGGGATTTGGTGAGATTCACCGTGAATCCCAACTCGTGAAGCAGCTGGATTGCTTTGTGTGTGTGTTGCACACAGCTGCTGTGTGACTTGGCTTTTATGAGCCAGTCGTCCAGATAAGGGAACGCGTGAATGTGTTCTTTGTAAGTGGGCGGCCACTACTGCGAGGCACTTGGTGAAGACTCTAGGTGCTGTAGTCACCCCGAATGGGAGGACTTTGAATTGGTAGTGTTGACCGTCCACCAGGAACCTGAGATCTTTCCTGTGAGCGGGGTAAATGGTAATATGAAAGTAGGCATCCTTTAGATCTAGTGTGGAAAGTCACCTTGTTGAAGCAGTGGGAGCATCTGTTGGAGAGTGACCATGTGGAAGGTGTCTGACTGAATGTAGAGGTTTAACGGTATGAGGTCCAGTACTGGCCTGAGAGAACCGTCCTTTTTTATAATTAGAAAGTAGAGGGAGTAAACTCCTGTGCCTTGATGAGGTAAAGTGACCGGTCTGTTGCATGTTTTTGTAATAGAAAGAGAAACTCTTGTTTTAGACGAGTCCGATTTTGGACGTTGTCTGGGAGGGATATTTGGGGGAGTGGAGGTGAGTTCCAGGCAATACCATACTGGATAATTTGTCTTACCCACTTGTCTGTTGTGTTGGACTTCCAGACAGGTAGCAACTGTGAGAGGCGTCCCCCGACAGGAGTGGGATGATCAGGGGGAAGTGAAGGGAAGTCACTGTTTGGTGGTAGGAGAGTTGCGGGTATTGTGACCGCGACCTCTTCCCTTACCATTGTTGCCTCTGTACCCTCCACGAAAGTATCCTCTGGAGGAATTATTTTGTTTGGGGCTCTTATAGGAAGAAGAGGAGTGCTCCAAACCGATAGTTTTTGAGCCAGCCCTGTAAAAGGAGTGACAAAATGAACCTCTAGGGGAAGATAATTGCAAGGCTCCCATTCATTTGGCAGTTTCCATATCCTTTTTCATCTTTTCTAAAGATGTGTCCACTGTGGGCCCAAAAAGGTGCTCTTGGTCAAAGGGCTGGTTAAAAATAGCGGACTGCACTTCCTGTTTGAATCTGGAGATTCGGAGACAAGCGTGCCTGCGTAGCAAAACGCTAGTGTTAATGGCACAGAATGCAGTATCAGCTCCGTCAAGCGCACATTTAATTGAGGTGTTAGTTATTAATTTCCCATCCTGAATAAGGTTGTTAGCTTTTTCTTTATATTGGTCAGGAAGGTGTTGCATGAGCTTTTCATGCTCATCATAATCAGCTCTGTCATACCTGGCCAACAAAGCTTGGACATTGGCAATCCACCAATGATTTGCAGCCTGTGATGCGAGACTACGTTTTCCAGATGCGTCTATGAGTTTGGATTCCTTATCAGGAGGAAGGGTGTCGCCTGTACTTTGTGAGTTTGCCCTCTTTCGTGCATTAGACACGACAAGAGAAACCAAAGGGACCTGACCTTTAATGTAAATTGGGTCATTGGGAGCTGCTTTATATTTTTTGTCCACTCAGGTGTTAAGAATCCTGGCTCCATAGGCGTTTTCGGCTCTGAAGATTCTTTTGGTTCGGAATGTTTGTCCTTGGTGTGTTTCGACACCGAGGGCTTCGGTTTTGAGGCTGTCTTCGGTGCCGACGAAGAAGGGCGTGGTGCATCTTTGGCCTTGTGCTTCGGTGCCGAAGGTGACTTTTCGGCACCAGAATGGGGCTGGCTCTAGCTCGAGCCAGAAGGCTTGCCTTTAGGTTTCATAGCTGGTCCCGAAGGCGGGGTGTCTGAGACATGTTGCCGGTGTCGACCTGAGTCCAAGGGCGAAGGTGTTACCGGAGTCTTAGGTTTGGTTTTTGGGAGAGGGGATTTGGTACTCACGGACCTCTGAGCCGGGGTGACTGTCTCCTCTCCGACGTTGAAGTCGTCGGCCTCGGAGACGGAGATGTCCTCTTCATCACTTTGGTGTTCTGGCTGGACATTGGGATCTGCTTCGAAGAGGTCCGGAATCGAGCTGCTTCCACATGACATTTCGTGACGTCGAGCCTGATGGTCACGGATGGTTTTCTTCGACCAGAACTATACACAGGCCTCGCAGTTCTTGTCTTTGTGCTCCGGGGAGAGGCAGAGATTAAGACCTCGTGCAAGTCCGTGTGTGGGAACTTAGCATCACACCCGTGCATTTTTTGAAAGGTGTCCTTTCCATTGACTACTGGCGTGCTCAGCGCAGATGGGTCCAACGGCCCGCGTTGAAGATCGAGGGCAAGGAGTTGGTATTAAAGATACGCGTCGAAAGGGAAACGCGATCCAGACAATACCGTCGAGTGGAGAGGGATTGCACGTGGAAGGAAGATTCTAAACCGATATCACATCCGAACCCAATGGCGGAAAAAACATTCTAAGGATGGAGTCGATGCCCATGCGCACTATCGTCCTAAGGACTACAAAGACTTCTTTCAAGACAAAAACAAAGTGCCAACACCCTAGCCCAACACCAGATGGCGATCTATGCACAGGTATACCATCTACAGCTCATATGCCTCGAACTAATATTGATTTCATCTTGAAAGAAATTGATAATAAAGCTTTCTTAAATATTGTTTCCGAAAGATAGAAAAAAATGAATTAACTCAAAGAAATGAAAACTATACAATAAAGACTTTATAGAGAAAACTTAAAAAGTACATAAACCAGAGACATCAGATTCACATACTTTGTCTCTTAAAATCTCATCTTCTGGCAGCTGTCAGTTTGTAAAAATATCTGTTGCATTGGGTATTAGGAGATAATTTGCGAGGGGAGGGCTGACATTTTGACTGCCTAGGGGCCTCCACTGGGTCTAATCCAGCACTGGTTTCATCTAGCACTCTATACAGCAAACATCCAGCCGTCAGGAACAAGGTGTGCACCTGAGGTACTCTTCTCCTCTCCCCTTGATGATCTAGGGACATTTGTACGGTGGTGCTGGGTAGTTGGTAATGTATTATATGAGCATGGTTAGCAGAGATCTTTGTGACTATATAGAAGCCATCATTTTGCTACTGGCCTTCTTTCAATATCTAATCAGATGCACTCCATGCCACAGCATGATTGAATCCAGTCTTACAAAGATTAGGGTAGGGAGTTGGGTTAAATTGTGTGTGGGTGTACCCTATAATTCTACATTGCATGAGTTAGACCTAAAATTAGCTGTCATGCCCTCTCTTTCACCATGAAAGTAGCCTCCTTTCAGTTAATTTCCCTCTATGGTATAAGCTGCTGACTCTTCTTTTAATAGTAGGATTGGACTGGTGTTTCACTCAAGCCTGGTCAACATACACACCAGAAGCTCCTTAGAACTGAAGCACTGGCAATTACAGAGGGTATCCCGAACTCCACTGCACAGATACGCTAAGACAAAACAGAGTACAAGTTTCTCTAACATGGACACAGTTTTGCCCCTAAATGTTCTTCAGCTGTTCTTATAGGTCTTACAAGATATAAAGGAATAATATACCCTTGCTGAGCATCATAAGACACAATATCCTAGATGTTGTCTACCAGCACTTTCTCCAACCACTTGACATTTTCTAGTGGTTCCTGTTTCCATAAGTCCTTCAGGCAAAGCTGAATAAAGTCGAAGTAGTTGTCTGTCTTTTTACTGCAGATCGAAATGGCCAGAACAGGCCCTTAATGTGCTTGCTTTTTTTTCTTTTCTGCTCTTTTTTCCTTGATAATTGGTGCGATAAACAGTATTACATCACTCAGTACAG